>NC_088398.1:8962992-9105492 GCF_034236695.1 Oncorhynchus nerka | reverse complement strand
TCATATAAGCAAATCAGTCAATTGAAATACATTCATTAGGCCCTAATCTATGGATTTTACATGACTGGGAATACAGATATGCATTTGTTGGTCACAGATACCTTTAAAAGGTAGAGGCGTGGATCAGAAAACCAGTCAGTATATGTTGACCACCATTTGCCTCATGCAGCGCGACACATCTCCTTCGCATAGAGTTGATCAGGCTGTTGATTGTGGCCTGTGGAATGTTGTCCCACTCCTCTCCAATGGCTGTGCGAAGTTGTTGGATATTGGCGGGAACTGGAACATGCTATCGTAAACGTTGATCCAGAGCCTCCCAAACATGCTCAATGGGTGAAATGTCTGGTGTGACATATGGCTGTGCATTATCATGCTGAAACATGACGTGATGGCGGCGGATGAATGGCACGACAATGGGCCTCAGGATCTCGTCACAGTATATCTGTACATTCAAAGTGCCATTGATAAAATGTAATTGTGTTCGATGTCCGTAGCTTATGCCTGCCCATACCATAATCTTACCGCCACCATGGGGCACTCCGTTCACAACGTTGACATCAGCAAACCGCTCGTCCACACGACGCCATAAACGTGGTCTGCGGTTGTGAGGCCGGTTGGACATACTGATAAATGTTCTTAGAATTAACATGACATTCTCTGGCAACAGCTCTGGTGGACATTCCAGTCAGTAGGCCAATTGCACGTTCCCTCAGCACTTGAGACATTGTGTTGTGTGACAAAACTTTACATTTTAGATAAGCCTTTTATTGTTGCCAACATTGTTCCAGGCACACACACGGTCATTTAACCATTTACACTTTCATATAAACACTATGATATATATATATACATATATTACAGTTGAAGTCGGGAGGTTTACATACACCTTAGCCAGGTCCCCCGAGCTGACAAGGTGAAAATCTGTCGTTCTGCCCCTGAAGGAGGCAGTTAACCCACTGTTCCTAGGCCGTCATTGAAAATAAGAATGTGTTCTTAACTGACTTGCCTAGTTAAATAAAGACTAAATAAAGGTGTAAAAAATAAATAAATAAATCGGTGTCCAAAAATAACGATTTCCGATTGTTTATGAAAACTTGAAATCGGCTCTAATTAATCGGCCATTCCGATTAATCGGTCGACCTCTACTCTGGTTAGTCGAGGTAATTTAGATAATATATGCAGTTGAAGTCGGAAGTTTACATACACCTTATCCAAATACATTTCAACTCAGTTTTTCACAATTCTTGACATTTAATAATCAGTTAAGCCTAGGGCTGAATTACTGCCCCCTTTGGAGGAAGTGCGTGCCCATAGTAAACTGAAAATATTTTTCCCAAAATTGCTAATATATGCATATAATAATTATTATTGAATAGAAAACACTCTAAAGTTTCTAAAACCGTTTAAATTATGTCTGTATGTA
Organism: Oncorhynchus nerka; assembly: GCF_034236695.1. Classification (NCBI taxonomy): domain Eukaryota; kingdom Metazoa; phylum Chordata; class Actinopteri; order Salmoniformes; family Salmonidae; genus Oncorhynchus; species Oncorhynchus nerka. The sequence goes on along the minus strand of NC_088398.1, from coordinate 9,104,069 downwards.
AAGCAGAACTCTCAGGGCAGCCATTCTCCCAAACTCTCTGTGGACAACAGAAAAGTTGGGTCAACTTTGACGTCATCGCCCCCACCCTTCCCAAGCAGCTACCGATCTGGGAACAGTTTGTATGCGTTCAGCGCGATGCCTGCTTTCAAATGGCATGTTCATTGTGAGAATCTCGCGCGCCCTCGTCCTTTGGCGGGCTAAATAGTTCGGGTCACTCTCAAATACATGCACTCTATTTCGCGCGGCCGATTTGGGGAACGTTCTTTTCCAAGATACACCAATTGAAGCCGGTTTGTCTGTTCGCGCTGATCATTGTTTTACATGTTAAAAACATCATAAAGCTCGATTCTGCACATAGTTTGACCAGTTTAGTCGACATATAATATGTAAATTTGAAGTTTTGATGCGCAAGAGTGTGGGACCAGAAGTCATTTTGGGTGCATTTCAGCTGAAGCTGTTAGCATATGCTAATACAGAGACACACAACGTGAAACCAAACGATGTATTGGGTAAGTATGACTCCTTCTACGTCTTCTGATCGAAGAACATCAAAGGTAAAGGAATATTTATGTGGTTATTTTGGGTTTCTGTGGACTCCAAACGTAGAGGAGACATACTGCTAATATCTGAGTGCCGTCTCATTGTATAGCCCAGTGAACGAAATCTGTAACGTTAAAAATAAATGTAATACAGCGGTTGCATTAGGAAGAAGTGTATCTTTGTAACTATATGTAGAACATGTATATTTAGTCATGTTTATTGCTTGTTATCTGACGTTATCTGTCGGAGCTATCATCATTTCTCCGGACATTTGAGTAGCATTTTTTGAAATGTCGTCATTGTAAACAGAGATTTATGGATATAAATGGCATATTATTGAAAAAAATAAATGTACTGTGTAACATGTCATATTACTGTCATCTGATGAAGATTTTCAAAAGGTTAGTGAATTATTTATTTTTTAATCCTACTTTTAAATTTTATATTTTCTGGGACAAAATGGCTGCCGCTTGTCTTTTGTTTCGGTGGTGATCTAATATAAATATGTGCTATGTTTTCGCCGTAAAACATTTTAGAAATCTGAAATCTTGCTGGGTAGATGAACAAGGTGTTTGTCTTTCATTTGAGCTATTGGACTTGTTAATGTGTGGAGGTTAAATATTTCTAAGAATATTTTTTTGCATTTTGCGTTATGGTAATGAGCTTGAGCCGTAGTCACGATCCCGGATCCGGGATGTGTGGATCAAGAGGTAAATATTTCCTGTCTTAGGTCAGTTAGGATCACCACTTTATTTTAAGAATGTGAAATGTCAGAATAATAGTAGAGAATTATTTATTTCAGCTTTTATTTCTTTCATCACATTCCCAGTGGGTCAGAAGTTTACATACACTCAATTAGTATTTGGTAGCATTGCCTTTAAATTGTTTAACTTAGGTCAAACGTTTCGGGTAGCCTTCCACAAGCTTCCCACAATAAGTTAGATGAATTTTGGCCCATTCCTCCTGACAGAGCTGGTGTAACTGAGTCAGGTTTGTAGGCCTCCTTGCTCGCACACGCTTTTTCAGTTCTGCCCACACATTTTATTTAGGATGGAGGTCAGGGCTTTGTGATGGCCACTCCAATACATTGCCTTTGTTGTCCTGAATCCATTTTGCCACAACTTTGGAAGTATGCTTGGGGTCATTGTCCATTTGGAAGACCCATTTGCGACCAAGCTTTTAACTTCCTGACTGATGTCTTGAGATGTTGCTTCAATACGTATCCACATAATTGTCCTGCCTCATGATGCCATCTATTTTGTGAAGTGCACCAGTCCCTTCTGCAGCAAAGCAGCCCCACAACATGATGCTGCCACCCCCGTGCTTCAACGGTTGGGATGGTGTTCTTCGGCTTGCAAGCCTCCCCCTTTTTCCTCCAAACATAACGATAGTCATTATGGCCAAACAGTTCTATTTTTGTTTCATCAGAGGACATTTCTCCAAAAAGTACAATCTTTGTCCCCATGTGCAGTTGCAAACCGTAGTCTGGCTTTTTTATGGCGGTTTTGGAGCAGTGGCTTCTTCCTTGCTGAGCGGCCTTTCAGGTTATGTCGATGTAGGACTCGTTTTACCTGTTTCCTCCAGCATCTTCACAAGGTCCTTTGCTGTTGTTCTGGGATTGATATTCACTTTTCGCACCAAAGTACGTTCATCTCTAGGACACAGAATGCGTCTCCTTCCTGAGCAGTATGACGGCTGCGTGGTCCCATGGTGTTTATATTTGCGTACTATTGTTTGTACAGATGAACGTGGTACCTTCAGGCGTTTGGAAATTGCTCCCAAGGATGAACCAGACTTGTGGAGGTCCACCATTTTTTTTCTGAGGTCTTGGCTGATTTCTTTAGATTTTCCCATGATGTTAAGCAAAGAGGCACTGAGTTTGAAGGTAGACCTTGAAATACATCCACAGATACACCTCCAATTGACTCAAATTATGTCAATTAGCCTATCAGAAGCTTCTAAAGCCATGACATCATTTTCTGGAATTTTTCAAGCTGGTTAAAGGCAGAGTCAACTTAGTGTATGTAAACTTCTGACCCACTTGAATTGTTATACAGTGAAATAATCTGCCTGTAAACAATTGTTGGAAAAATGACTTGCCAAAACTGTAGTTTGTTAACTTCTTGCGTCGAGCCATCCCGGATCCGGGATCGTGAATACAGCCTCAAGCTCATTACCATAACGCAACGTTAACTATTCATGAAAATCGCAAATGAAATGAAATTAATCTATTTGCTCTCAAGCTTAGCCTTTTGTTAACAACACTGTCATCTCAGATTTTCTAAATATGCTTCTCAACCATTGCAAAACAAGCATTTGTGTAACAGTATTGATAGCTAACGTAGCATTTAGCGTTAGCATTCAGCAGGCAACATTTTCACAAAAACCAGAAAAGCATTCAAACAAAATCATTTACCTTTGAAGAACTTCGGATGTTTTCAATGAGGAGACTCTCAGATAGCAAATGTTCAGTTTTTCCTGAAAGATTATTTGTTTAGGACAAATCGCTCCGTTTTCTGCGTCACGTTTAGCTACGAAAAAAAACCTGTATCCAGGATTGTGTAAATCTATCCGCAAGCTCATTAGCATAACACAACGTTAACTATTCATGAAAATCACAAATGAAATGAAATTAATCTATTTGCTCTCAAGCTTAGCCTTTTGTTAACAACACTGTCATCTCAGATTTTCAAAATCGGCTTTTGAACCATAGCTAAACAAGCATTTGTGTAACAGTATTGATAGCCTAGCATAGGATTATGCCTCTCTTTCAGCATGCAACATTTTCCACAAAAAACAGAAAATAATTCAAATAAAATAATTTACCTTTGAAGAACTTCAGATGTTTTCAATGAGGAGACTCTGTTAGATAGCAAATGTTCCGTTTTTACAAAAAATATTATTTGTGTCGACTAATCGCTCCGTTTTGTTCATCACGTTTGGGTAAAGGAAAAAAAATAAAAATAATAAGTCATTAAAACGCGAACTTTTTTCCAAAATAACTCCATAATATCGACACAAACATGGCAAACTGATGTTTAGAATCAATCCTCAAGGTGTTTTTCACATATCTATCGACGATAAAATCCATCGTGGCAGTTGACTTTCTCTTCTGAAGAAATGGAACGCGCATGGACCTACAGATTACGCAATAATTTCGACACAGGACACCGGGCGGGACACCAGGTAAATGTAGTCTCTTATGGTCAATCTTCCAATGATATGCCTACAAACACGTCACAATGCTGCAGACACCTCGGGGAAACGACAGAAAGCGCAGGCTCATTCCTGGCGCATTCACAGCCATATAAGGAGACATTGGAACACAGCGCCTTCAGAATCTGGGGCATTTCCTGTATGAAACTTCATCTTGGTTTCGCCTGTAGCATTAGTTCTGGGGCACTTACAGATAATATCTTTGCAGTTTTGGAAACGTCAGAGTTTTGTCTTTCCAATGCTGTCAATTCCATGCATAGTCGAGCATCTTTTCGTGACAAAATATTGCGCTTAAAACGGGCACGTCTTTTTATCCAATAATGACATAGCGCCCCCATAGGTTGAAGAGGTTAACAAGAAATTTGTGGTGGTTGAAAAACGAGTTTTAATGACTCCAACCTAAGTGTATGTAAACTTCTGACTTTAACACACACACACACACACACACACACACACACACACACACACACACACACGCACAGACATAGAGTTCACCTTGTTAATTAACTGAATTTATTGATGTTTTAATTTTGATATATCAACCAATATAACCCACAATCAGGTGTCAATCCTCCCAATTCCTTTCCTTTCTCTCACACACACTCACACACACAGCCATTGTCTCACAACACACATTTTTCTTTGGGGGGGGGTACTCAATTGTGAAAGAGACAAAAAAACAGGGCCCTATAGTATTCAGCACTCTAGTCAATCACTAAGGGCTGCAGCTAACGGTGTGCTCAGCTAACGGTGTGCTCAGCTAAAGGTGAGCACAACCACTCACGAAATGATGTGAATGGCTGCGGGTGGAAGAGTGGAGCGCTGCCTTGGAGCCACCCTGACAATTACACAGCTGTAACTGACTACATAGCCCTGCCATTCAGATGCCCAGGTCCTCTCTCTCTCTCTCTCTCTCACACACACACACACACACACACACACACACACACACACACACACACACACACACACACACACTCATCCACACACACATTGTAATCTAAATCACACAAATAAATAGTTTTTATTTTTCACTCATGTTATACCACGCTTTCACCTACATACACTCATTCATGCACGTGTACACTCACACACACTCATTCACGCAAACAGATTTAGATTCATATACTAGTGCTGAGCAATTAACCGACATTTCGGTTATTTTTTATTTTTTAAACAATTTATCGTCCGACTTCTGTGAGCTCGATGTACAGTTTCTGTAAAGATAAATCAAATCTAGCCTGAACTGTGTGAGGTAGTAGGGAGTTGTAGTTCCCAACAGGCCAATATTCTATATAGTTTAGTGCAGAAAGTTTGGTAATTAAGTACATTGACCATAATTCATTTCGCGCCTGCTTCAACGTGTCCGGTCTGTGCAGAGCAGACACAGAGACTGAGAGAAGAGAGAATGCAAGATGGAGAGGGACAGAAAGCAGTTGCTTCGAAAGCCGGAAAATACATGATCTAAGTGATTGATAGTTGGTATTCAGCAGTCATAAAAATATGCCTTATTTACTTTGAACTCCTAAAATAGTGATTTTTGTCAGAAAATAGGCAGCAGCTCTATAGAGTAAATAACTCACGGACAATAGAGAAGTTTAACCAAGTTTAATTCTTCCCAAAGGGTCTATACAGCTGTAATTCAGACACAGACATGGCTTCCTCTGTGGTAGTATTCATACCCCACTTTGGGTGGAGTCTCCTCCTTATCGCTAAACATTGCATCATTATTGCTAAGCAGGGGGCTAAGTAACATGAACCTTCAAGGGTTTCTCCCCTTACAAGTACTGCCACATGCGATCGTGTTCCCTGCACTCCGCCCCTCCCAAGCTTCATTATGGCACCCCTCATGTCTCTTTTGGAACTAATGTTGCTATACTTCTGAGTATAACAATGTTCAAAGTTTCACCCAGAATCCAACATTAGTAATGGGCATCATGGACTTATTAATTGTTTTCTTCTGTGTTGTTACAGTATTCAACCCACAAAAGTTATATTATAATGTAAAGAAATCGAAAACCGTAATAATCGAACCGAACCAACCTCCGCACGATCAGATTCACAATCACCCATATCACACATCCTACAGAAACACATATTTACTCACCCACCCACATACTCACATACATACTGTCCCATGCAGAGATGCTCCCTTTTAACCTAAGGTGAATCAATTACTCCTCTGAGATTCGTTCATGTACACCGTGTATATATAGTATGTATTTATAAAGGAGTGCAGAGCATGCTACTGGTGTTGGGGATACGGCCTACAGAGAGGAGGTGAGGGCCCTCGGTGTGTGGTGTCAGGAAAATAACCTCACACTCAATGTCAACAAAACAAAGGAGATGATCGTGGACTTCAGGAAACAGCAGAGGGAGCAGCCCCCTATCCACATCTACGGGACAGTAGTGGAGAAGGTGGAGAGTTAAGTTCCTCGGCGTACATATCACGAACAAACTGAAATGCTCCACCCACACAGACAGCGTGGTGAAGAAGGCGCAACAGCACCTCTTCAACCTCAGGAGGCTGAAAAAATGTGGCTTGTCACCAAAAACACTCACAAACCTTTACAGGTGCACAATCGGGAGCATCCTGTCGGGCTGTATCACCGCCTGGTACGGCAACTGCTCCGCCCACAACCGTAAGGCTCTCCAGAGGGTAGTGAGGTCTGCACAACGCATCACCAGGGGAAAACTACCTGCCCTCCAGGACACCTACACCACCCGATGTCACAGGAAGGCCAAAAAGATCATCAAGGACAACAACCACCCGAGCCACTGCCTGTTCACCCTGCTGTCATCCAGAAGGCGAGGTCAGTACAGGTGCATCAACGCTGGGACCTAGAGACTGAAAAACAGCTGCTATCTCAAGGCCATCAGACTGTTAAACAGCCATCACTAACATTGAGTGGCTGCTGCCTACATACTGACTCAAATCTCTAGCCACTTTAATAATTAAAAATGGATGTAATAAATGTATCACTAGTGACTGCATCTAACAGACTTAAACACTCCCATAGAGATGTTGTTCCACCATACACCCACACACACACACACCACCTATGCATTTACATGAATAGGATTCATAATCTCTTTGATCTTTGAAATGAGCTGAGCTTAGAAGGCAGGAAGAGATTCCTTCTGTGGATTCAATACATCCACCCTCCTTCACCTCCCTCACCTCCAACTACCTTTCAATCTCATCTATTCCCCTTTATCTTTTATTCATCTCTTCATCTCTCAGCCCATCCATATTTCTCTCTTCCTCTCCTCTTCCCCAGAATTGACCACCACAGCTTTCCATTTGGCAGTATCTCTCGTTCTCTCTCTTTTACTCAGTGTCGGTAACAATTTATTTTTTCTTCAAGCCTCTGTCTCTCTCTCTCTCCGGCCTCTTTCAGAAGTTGGACTTGGCAGAGGGTGTGAGGAAAGGAAGACAGAGAGAGGGGGGGATAGGGAGGTAGGAGGTGGTCCCAGTGGGCTGAGGGGTAAAGCTGTAAAGAGAGTGGGAAACACGTCCGCTGGCGTTAGATTCATCTCATTAATTGCTCTTGTGAAATTTTGGGTTGTGACACACTTGTTATTGCTTTGTATTATTAATAAAAGCGTAAGGGGAGAAGAGGAAAGGAGGGAGACGGGGATGGGGGAGATAGAGGAGGGATAGAATCAATACACAGGCTTAGGAAGGAAATTAAAAGTGGCGAGAGGACAGAATGGGACAGGTTTGGCGGGGCGGTTGGCAGGTAGTTTTATTAGTCGTGGCTGGGTTAATGACTGTCATTTACAGGAAGAAAAGAGAATAACACCAAGCAACACAATGCACTGTAATTGGCAGTGTGATTGGACCGTCGCTTGGTCAGCTGATTTCAAACAAAGCTGTTTTTCCAACCGAAAACAATGGATAAAAAATATGAAGGGCTTAAGTCGACAAAAGGAAATTCTCTCTCTCTCTCTCTCTCTTTACCTCTCTCTCTCTCTCTCTCTCTCTCTCTCTCTCTTTACCTCTCTCTTTACCTCCTCTCTCTCTCTCTCTCTCTCTCTCTCTCTCTCTTTCTCTCTCTCTTTACCTCTCTCTTTACCTCTCTCTCTCTACCTCTCTCTCTCTACCTCTCTCTCTACCTCTCTCTCTCTACCTCTCTCTCTCTCTCTCTCTACCTCTCTCTCTCTACCTCTCTCTTTACCTCTCTCTCTCTACCTCTCTCTTTACCTCTCTCTCTCTACCTCTCTCTCTTTACCTCTCTCTTTACCTCTCTCTCTTTACCTCTCTCTATCTCTCTCTCTACCTCTCTCTTTACCTCTCTCTCTCTACCTCTCTCTTTACCTCTCTCTACCTCTCTCTTTACCTCTCTACCTCTCTCTCTCTCTACCTCTCTCTCTACCTCTCTCTTTACCTCTCTCTCTCTCTCTCTCTCTACCTCTCTCTTTACCTCTCTACCTCTCTCTCTCTCTCTCTCTCTCTCTCTCTCTCTCTCTCTCTCTCTCCCTTAATAGTAAATGAATAACTCTAGATTCTATTATAAAAGAAGAATTGACAATAAGGTGTGCTAGTAATTTGTGGTGTGTCCAGACGTTAAGAATGGTGTACATTAAACTGGGGTGTAATTGCATGTAGCTGTAAAATTAAAGTCACCCAAATGTACATTTTCTCTTTGCACCGCTACTCGCCACATTGCGTCAGAACGTTCATCGTTGGATCATGAAACAATGTTTGACCATTAGAGATCAATAGAAGAGTACATACACAGTCAGTCTATTTCATTCAAATGCTTTATTCCATACCACGCTGCTGCCTTCAGCGATACAGTGTCTTCTGTTCATAGATACTTGTGCTTTACTTGAATTCAACCTGTTATTGCTTTCAAGATTCAATATTTACATTTAGCGAGCGCTGTATCTGGAAGTGACTTTTGTTCAATTATGTCGTGTGTCTCGCCATGTAAACATGCAGGAGAGATGTAATTCTATTTAATAGCCACATCTCTGGGATGGAGGACAGGAATGGATAGAGTGAGACAGGCAGAGGATAGATGAGTGCTGCGCGAGAGGCCTTAGTGATCTAACTGCAGCTAGACAGCTACCATGTCTGTTTTCTCTGTCCAACTTTTCTCTGTTTCTCCATCTCATCTGTCTCTTCCACGGTTACACCAACGATGATATAGACGCCGATAATGATGAGGATGAGTTAAATGGCTGCGACACGCACGCACACACACACACACACACATGCATAAACTTTCTCATACACGCACATATCTACACACTCCAACTGGTCCCATGGTTTGTAAAACAGAGAGGGTAATGGGTGTGGATGAAGCTCTGTGGAGATTAATCTGTGCTTCGTTGACGTGACCCACTTTATTTGAAGTGGAGGGGCATCCGTTATTATCCCAATTCATCACCATTAGGCCTTGGCTCCCCTGCTGTTAAACACACACACACTGCTAACCAGTCCCCGGGACACATACGATCACCACACACACACACACACTATCCCCTAGGGAAGCATGGGCAAAAGCCTCGGCAGGAGGGAAAGGCGAGAAGGATCAATGTTTTTACACACAGATACTGTATGTGTGTATAGGCTGCGTATTGGCAGTGATGTTGTGTGCTCGTGAGTGTGTAGGTGGAAGGGAATGGTGAGTGTAATGACTTTGTAGGGTTGGATGAGGGGAATGAACCATGGGGGATGAACCATGGGGGATGAACCATGGGGAATGAACCATGGGGAATGAACCATGGGGAATGAACCATGGGGAATGAACGGGGAAAGAGGAAAGTGAGATTGGATGGAGGGAGTGGGAGAAAAGAGAGATTGGATGGAGGGAGTGGGAGAAAAGAGAGATTGGATGGAGGGAGTGGGAGAAAAGAGAGATTGGATGGAGGGAGTGGGAGAAAAGAGAGATTGGATGGAGGGAGGGAGGGGATGGAGGGAGAAATTGGAGAGAGAAAAGGGATGGAGGGGGAGAAAAGAGAGATTGGGAGAAAAAAGAGAGATTGGATGGAGGGAGTGGGAGAAAAGAGAGATTGGATGGAGGGAGTGGGAGAAAAGAGAGATTGGATGGAGGGAGTGGGAGAAAAGAGAGATTGGATGGAGGGAGAGATTGGATGGAGGGAGAAAAGAGATGGATGGAGGGAGTGGAGAAAAGAGAGATTGGATGGAGGGAAGAAAAGAGATGGATGGAGAAAAGGGATGGAGGGAGGGATGGAGTGGGAGAAAAGAGAGATTGGATGGAGGGAGTGGGAGAAAGGATGGAGGGGGAAGAAAAGAGAGATGGATGGAGAAAAGAAAAGAGAGATTGGATGGAGGGGGATGGATGGAGGGGAACAGTGGGAGAAAAGAGAGATTGGATGGAGGGAGGGATGGAGGGGAACAGTGGGAGAAAAGAGAGATTGGATGGAGGGAGGGATGGAGGGGAACAGTGGGAGAAAAGAGAGATTGGATGGAGGGAGGGATGGAGGGGAACAGTGGGAGAAAAGAGAGAGAGCCCACTAAGCATTTACATCAGGCGATGTCTTTTGGACGTTTTTTTTTTCTTTTGATTTAGATTTTTTTTTATTTCAACGTCCATGGATGTTGATTTTTGGTGTGGACCTAATCTAAACCAATAATAGACATCTGTGTCTCACAAGTTTGGAAAGCACATTAGAGTAGAGCACAGCATTTACATTACATTACATTTAAGTCATTTAGCAGACGCTCTTATCCAGAGCCACTTACAAATTGGTGCGTTCACCTTATGACATCCAGTGGAGCAGCCACTTTACAATAGTGCATCTAAATCTTTTAAGGGGGGTGAGAAGGATTACTTTATCCTATCCTAGGTATTCCTTAAAGAGGTGGGGTTTCAGGTGTCTCCGGAAGGTGGTGATTGACTCCGCTGTCCTGGCAGCAGAGTACAGTGTAGTAAATACAAGTATAGTACAGTACTCTAATGTACTCTATGCTACTGAACAAAACTATACTCTACTTTACCTTAGTGTACTGTAATGTACTGTACTCTACTGAATTACATTCTACTGTACTCTACTGAATTAAACTCTACTGTGCTCTGCTCTACTGAATTAAACTATACTGTGCTCTGCTCGACTCTACTGAAGAAAACTTGACTGTCCTGTACCATACCCTACTGTGCTCTATAATGTATTATAAACTGGGTGGTTTGAGCCCTGAATGCTGATTGGCTGACAGGTATACCTGATTGGTATACCATGGGTATGACAAAGCATGTATTTACACTGCTCTAATTACATTGTTAACCAGTTTATAATAGCAATAAGGTACCTCAATGTTTGTGATATATGGCCGATATACCACGGCCAAGGGCTGTATCCAGGCACTCCTCATTGTGTTGTGAATAAGAACAGCCCTTAGCCGTGGTATATTGGCCATATACCACACCTCTTCGTGCCTTATTGCTGAATTAATCTGCCATACTGTAATGTGATGTTCAAACACACCCTGACCAAACAAAACATAGAACATACAAAGCAAACTATGGTCAGGGTGTGACAACATCTGTAACCGTTACTGAGTGTTATTGTGGTGTTCTGTTGGTTGAACATCGTTGCTGCCAGTATTAAAACTTTTGAAAAAGCTCACATAAATGCTTGTGACAGATTGGATCAATAATAAATGTTCTGTTGCAGTCTTCAGTTGACTCTTCTTTCCTATATTATTGTGATATTGAGAATTCATTGAGAATGTACAGTACCAGCCAAAAGGTTGGACACCTACAAATTCCAGGATTTGTCTTTCTTTTTAGTATTTTATACATTATAGAATGTGAAGACATCAACACTATGAAACAACACATATGGAATCATGTAGTAACTAAAAACAGTGTCAATCAAATCAAAATAGAGTGAAGGAGAAGCAAATAACAGCCAACAAGTGCTCAGCATATGTGAGAACTCCTTCAAGACAGTTGGAAAAGCCTTCCAGGTGAAGCTGGTTGAGAGAATGCCAAGAGTGTGCAAAGCTGTCATCAAGGCAAAGGGTAGCTACTTTGAATAATCTCAAATATAAAATACATTTTCATTTGTTTAACACTTTACTACATGATTCCATATGTGTTATTTCATAGATTTTGTCTTCACTATTTTTCTACAATCTATAAAATAGTCCGAAAGAAAGAAAAACCCTTGAATGAATAGGTTTATCATTATTTATTTATAACTTTTTTACCTATTTAACTAGGCAACTCAGTTAAGAACACGTTCTTATTTACAATGACGGCCTACACTACCTGTGTCCAAACTGTTGACTGGTACTGTATGTGCAGTTGAAATTTGTCAATAGAATCAATGACTGAAAAATATATTTTTAATGTTGTTCAATTGTTTTTAAATGTCCACATAAGACTTCTTTTCAACATCTCTGTCAGGTGTGTGCGTACTGGTAGCGAAGTCAGGTGCAGGAGAGCAGAGATTTGTGAACAGGCTCACACTTTATTGAGGCAAAAGTGCAAAACACGCAAAACAGTCACAAGAATTATGTTTAACAATAAACATCTTGAAAAATAACAAGGAAAAAACAAACCAGTCTGCCTCGTCAACAACAAACACGTAACACAAACAATCTTACACAAAGACATGATGGGGAACAGAGGAATAAATACGTAGATTGATTGGGGAATGGAAACCAGGTGTGCAGGGAACAAGACAAAACAAATGGATACATGGAAAAATGGCGCGGCGATGGCTAGAAAGCCAGTGACGTCGACCGCAGGACGCCGCCCGAACTTCGCCGGAAGTCGTGACAATCTCTTAAAATACCTATTTTCGACATCCATTTAAGACGCCTTTTTGATGTCCATATAAGAAATATATTCTAAATACATATTTTCGATGTCCGCAAGAATATGTCTTCTAACATTTCATTCAGTCTTTTCAACGTCATTTTGTTTACTGGGTGATAGCATTTGAGCCAGAGACCAGAAATGATTAGAATTACCAACAGTATCCCCTTAAATACCAAGAGGGAGAGCGAGCAAGGGATGAGAGGATGTCAGAGGTTATGAGATGCATACGGTGTGTGTACGAAGAGAAACATTTAACCTGAGGAGGTGAGGTTGAGGAGGAAATTAGTGAGAGAGTGGGTGAAAGAAAGAGAGCAGGGAGAGAGAGAAGGAGGAAGAGGGATTCAGATTTAATTGAATCCTGGTGGGGATATTACAGTGAGTTATTTTGGGGGGAGAGAGGGGAAAGGAGAAAGATTACATCTGTAAGTCATTTTAATAATGTCTCTTTCACAACTAGGGGCTGAGCCAACAGGCCAAACAGGCCAAACAAACACACTGTCATTAGAATGGGAATGGACTTGGTCTCACGTAGTGCAGTACTCAGAAAATACCTTTGGATGTAATTAATGGTTGTGGCCTTTTTTTGTGCCTTCATCAGTAGACACAGGAGGAAATGAGAAGATAGCAACTATGCTGAGACTCCTGGAGTGATGATGATGATGATGATCAGCAAGACTAGATTAAAAGTCTGAAAAGGGCAAATCAGAGATATGACATCGATGATGATGATTATGTTGACAATAATGATGATACTGATGATAATAATGAGAAGTCGGGAAGGGCATGAGAGAGACAGGACCCTTGCATTCCCACCCTGTCCCTCTCTGACCCTCCCTGACCCCCTAGATCTGCAGATTCCATCCAATACATAATTCATCTCGTATAGCCCTGCCTAACTGCGCTACAGAGATTCCTATCTCCCCAACATACAGTGCATTAGGAAAGTATTCAGACCCATTAACTTTTCCACATTTTGGTACGTCACAGACTTATTCTAAAATGTATTAAATAAAACATTTTCCTCATCAATCTACACATATTTTTTTATTTTTTTATTTGACCTTTGTTTAACTGTTCAGGGGCAGAACGACAGATTTGTACCTTGTCAGCTCGGGGATTTGAACTTGCAACCTTCCAGTTACTAGTCCAACGTTCTAACCGCTAGACTACCCTGCCGCCCCAAAATCCCATAATGACAAAGCGAAAACAGGTTTTTAGATATTTTTGCAAATGTATAAACAAAATAAAAAGCCGATATAAAACAGATATCATATAAGTATTCAGACCCTTTGCTTGTCACGCCCTGACCTTAGTATTCTTTGTTTTCTTTATTATGTTGGTCAGGTCAGGGTGTGACGAGGGTGATATATGTGTTTTTGTCCTGTCTAGGGTTTTTGTATGTTTATGGGGTTGTTTCTAGTCTAGGTGTTTTTATGTGTTTTCATGAAATCCTATTTCGTGGGTTATTGTCTATGTATAGTTGCCTGTGTCAGCACTCGTTGTTCATAGCTTCACGTTCGTTTTGTTGTTTTGTATAGTTTAAGTGTTCTTCCTTCATTAAAAGAAGAATGTATTCTCATCACGCTGCGCCTTGGTCTCCTCCTTACGATGAACGTGACATTACTATGAGACTCCTTATAAGTTCCTTACAGAGCAAAAAACAAGCAATTAGGTTGAAGGAATTGTCCTTAGAACGCAGAAACAGGATCTGGGGAAGGGTACCAGAAAATGTCTGCAGCATTGAAGGTCCCCAAGAACACAGTGGCCTCCATCATTCTTAAATGGAAGAAGTTTGAAACCACCAAGACTCTTCTTAGAGCTGGCCGCCAGTCCAAACTGAATAAATCAAATCAAATGTATTTTTATAGCCCTTCTTACATCAGCTGATATCTCAAAGTGCTGTACAGAAACCCAGCCTAAAACCCAAACAGCAAGCAATGCAGGTGTTGAAGCACGTTGGCTAGGAAAAACTCCCTAGAAAGGCCAAAACCTAGGAAGAAACCTAGAAAGGAACCAGGCTATGTGGGGTGGCCAGTCCTCCTCTGGCTGTGCCGGGTGGAGATTATAACAGAACATGGCCAAGATGTTCAAATGTTCATAAATGACCAGCATGGTCAAATAATAATAATCACAGTAGTTGTCTAGGGTACAGCAAGTCAGCACCTCAGGAGTAAATGTCAGTTGGCTTTTCATAGCCGATCATTAAAAGTATCTACCACTCCTGCTGTCTCTAGTCTGGGACAGGTAGCACGTCAGGTGAACAGGTCAGGATTCCATAGCCGCAGGCAGAACAGTTGAAACTGGAGCAGCAGCACGGCCAGGTGGACTGGGGACAGCAAGGAGTCATCATGCCAGGTAGTCCTGAGGTGTATGGTCTTAGGGCTCAGGTCCTCCGAGAGAGAGAAAGAAAGAGAGAGAGAATTAGAGAGAGCATACTTAAATTCACACAGGACACCGGATAAGACAGGATAATTACCCCAGATATAACAAACTGACCCTAGCCCCCCGACACATAAACTATTGTAGCATAAATACTGGAGGCTGAGACGGGAGGGGTCAGGAGACACTGTGGCCCCATCCGATGATACCCCCGGGCAAGGCCAAACAGGAAGGATATTACCCCACCCACTTTGCCAAAGCACAGCCCCCACACCACTAGAGGGATATCTTCAACCACCAACTTACCATCCTGAGACATGGCCGAGTATAGCCCACAAAGATCTCCGCCACGGCACAACCCAAGGGGGGGGGGGGGCGCCAACCCAGGCAGGAAGATCACATCAGTGACTCAAGTGACGCACCCCTCCTAGGGACGGCATGAAAGAGCACCAGTAAGCCAGTGACTCAGCCCCTGTAATAGGGTTAGAGGCAGAGAATCCCAGTGGAAAGAGGGGAACCGGCCAGGCAGAGACAGCAAGGGCGGTTCGTTTGCAAACATTTCTAAAAACCTGTTTTTGCTTTGTCATTATGGGCTATTGTGTGTAGATTGATGAGATATTTGTATATACATTTTAGAATAAGGCTAAAACGTAACAAAATGTGGAAAAACTCAAGGGGTCTGAATTAGAGGTCGACTAATTATGATTTTTCAACCCCGATACCGATTTATTAGAGGACCAAAAAAAGCTATATATATTATTTTTTTAATATATATATATTTGTAATAATGACAATTACAACAATACTGAATGAACAATGAACACTTTTATTTTAACTTAATATAATACAGAAATAAAATCTATTTTTATCTCAAATAAATAATGAAACATATTGAATTTCATTTAAATAATGCAAAAACAGTGTTGGAAAGTAAAAGTGCAGTATGTGCCATGTAATAAAGCTAACGTTTAAGTTCCTTGCTAGGAAACATGAGAACATATGGTGGTTCAATATTCCCAGTTCTTCAATATTCCCAGTTAAGAAGTTTTTAGGTTGTAGTTATTAAGGGAATTATGACGCGTCGACTATTTCTCTCTATACCATTTGTATTTCCTATACCTTTGAGTATTGGATGTTCTTATTGGCACTTTAGTATTGCCAGCCTAATCTTGGGAGCTGATAGGCTTGAAGTCATAAATAGCGCTGTGCTTCAAGCATTGCTAAGAGCTGCTGGCAAACGCAGTAAAGTGCTGTTTGAATGAATGCTTACGAGCCTGCTACTGCCTACCAACGCTCAGTCAGACTGCTCTATCAAATATCAAATCATAGACATAATTATAATATAATAAACACAGAAATACGAGCCTTTGGTCATTAATATGGCCAAATCCCGAAACTATAATTTCGAAAAAACATTTATTCTTTCAGTGAAATACGTAATCGTTCTGTATTTTATCGAACGGGTGGCAACCCTAAGTCTAAATATTGCTGTTACATTGCACAACCTTCAATGTTATGTCATAATTATGTGCAGTTCTGGCAAATTAGTTCACAGTTTGTAACGAGCCAAGCAGCCCAAACTGTTGCATATTCCCTGACTCTGCTTGCAATGAACGCAAGAAAAGTGACTCCATTTCCCTAGTTAATATTGCCTGCTAACATTAATTTATTTTAACTAACTATGCAGGTTCAAAAAAATATACTTCTGTGTATTGATTTTAATAAAGGCATTGATGTTTATGGTTAGTTACATTTATGCAACGGTTGTGCTTTTTTCGGCAATGCACTTTTGTTAAATCATCACCCGTTTGGCGAAGTTGAAGTAGGCTGTGATTCAATTATATATTAACTGGCACCGCATTGATTATATGCAACGCAGGACAAGCTAGTTAACCCAGTAATATCATCAACCATGTGTAGTTAACTAGTGATTATGTGAAGATTGATTGTTTTTTACAAGACAAGTTTAATGCTAGCTAGCAACTTACCTTGGCTCCTTGCAGCCACAAGGTCCTTTTGACGCTGCACTCGTGTAACAGGTGGTCAGCCTGCCACGCAGTCTCCTTGTGGATTGCAATGTTATTGGCCAGAATCGGTGTCCAAAAAGGCAGATTACCGATTTGTTATGAACTTGAAATCGGCCCTAATTAATCGGCCATGCCGATTAATCGGTCGACCTCTAGTCTGAATACTTTCCAAATGCACTGTAAATGGCCCTTTTATATGGGTGTAGAGCTGAATATACATGGATGCCTGGGAGATCGAGAAACCTATAGATTTATCTCAAGTGAAACTAATGCAGCGAAGGCAAATTAACTGAAGGAGAGAGGGAGGGAAAGAGGGAAAGAGGGAGGGGGCCAAGTGGATGAGTGTTATACTGTGCATTCAGGTGAGGAAACAGGAGTGTGTGCGTGTGTCTTTGCGTTTTTGTGTGTGTGTGTGTGTGTCTGTGTGTGTGTGTGTTTGCCGACTGTGAGCAGGATAGAAGGAGAAAGCTGTTCAGGTGTGAGAGGGATTTGTGTGAAGGAGAAGAGGTATTGAGGATGAGAGTGGGAGCAGCCCAGACATGTCTGTGTCTGATAACTCTGTGACCTGCTGCTCCTCGCACTTTGTCTACAGTGACCCCTTGACTGGCGCATCAGCACTGATGCTGCTAGACACACACACACACACACACACACACACACACACACACACACACACACACACACACACACACGCGCGCGCGCGCGTGCGCACGCACGCACACACACACACACACACACACACAAGGTAGTCTAAATCCAGTGAGTAAATCCCGCCAGGTCCCAGAGTGTAGTCAGGTAAAGCTACCCCGGAACCCAGCTGCTCTCTCTCTCTCTCTCTCTCTCTCTCTCTTTTCTCTCTTCTCTCTTCTCTCTCTTCTCTCTCTCTCTCTCTCTCTCTCTCTCTCTGTGGCTTTCAACTCCAAATCCTCATCTCCATATTCATGGAGAGTCACTCCTGCAGAGTACTGGGGAGAGCTATCAGAAATGGGCCTGCAGCATGCAGTTTGTTTGTGGCACGTCAAACGGAGAAAATACATTTCCTGTTCCTGTCTAGCATGTTGGCCCATGTTTGTGCAGCTGTATGTGTATGTATGTATGTGTGTGTGTTTGTGTGCGTGTGTGTTTGTATGTGTGTTTAGGAGGGGGTTCTGTTTTTTTTTAAGGTCATTCCAAGAGCAAATCTTATTGGCTCAACTTGGGCAACTGTTGGAACAGAAGAATCACTTCCACTTTCAGAATGACTTTGTAAATCCCCCTACACTACCAGCTCAGCTATGTTGAGAGATAGAGAAGGGGAGGGGAGGGGAGTAAAGAGAGAGAGAGTCAGACAGACAGAGTAATATGGAGAGCTTTCTCTTCTCTTCTCTCTCCTTTTCTCTCATGCTATTGCTTTGCTTGTGATGCAACAGGGGGTAATGTATTTCTGCGGGGGAAATTCTGCCAGACATCATCACAGTAGACAAATACCCCCCCCCTCTCTCATTTACATGTTCTCTCTCTCTCTCTCTCTCTCTCTCTCTCTCTCTCTCTCTCTCTCTCTCTCTCTCTCACACACACATTCACACTTTCTCTCTCACTCACACGTTCTCTCTCTCTCTCACTCACACTTTCTCCCTTTCTTTCAATTTCCGTCTCTCATGTTGAGGCCTGCTGCCACCCAACTGGTGAGCCTAGCTTAGACCAGGCTTGTGTTAGATCAGAGGAATGATGTTGAGGTATCATGTCAAGGTAACGAGCCCCCCTACATCACAGGAGCACAGTGAGAAACAGGGAGGACCGTGTTCATGCTACTGGAGGTGAAAAGATGAATGTCAATGAAAAGCCATTGCACCTTATTGCAGTGACAGAGCGAGTCGATTCACATACTAGACCAGTGTTTCACGAGTCGATTCACATACTAGACCAGTGTTTCACGAGTCGATTCACATACTAGACCAGTGTTTCTCAACTCCGGTCCCACACAAGCACACCTGATTCAACTAATCAAGGGTTTGATGATTAGTTGAGGTAGTTGAATCAAGACTTGTAGGCCTATAGTAACATGTCTTCCATATTTCAGCCCTATTAAATGTACTGGACAGTCATTAGAGTAGTACGACATGCTGTAGACGAGTCCTGCGAGCTGCCCCAGAGAAACTGCTGAGCTTGCATCAGTGTGTCACCTAGTCCCAGGAAGCCAGTTTTACATGCTGTGTAATATTATTGGGTTAAAAGTGTGTCTTGACGACGACTCAGTTCTTGTTGAAACGTTGCACGTTTCATACAGAGCACTTCTAGGACCAGATACTAGTGTAAGGATTCCCTTTGTTCTCTGCTAGTGTGTCAGTTCGTGTCAGTGGAGGCAGATGAGTTTGTCATTGTGAATATACAATATGTGTCTATAGGTATATGTTGTCCCTAAGTACCTCCCTGTGTGAAGGCGGTCTAGCCAGCTCTTTCATCAGCCCTGCAGAACCAGTCCCATCATTCACTCAGCTGTTACTCTATATATATACACAGGCATGTACACACACCTTTCTCATCCACTTATTCCCTCTGCTACCCTCCTCCCATTCTTATGTTATCCTCTCATCCACTTATTCACTCTGCTACCCTCCTCCCATTCTTATGTTATCCTCTCATCCACTTATTCACTCTGCTACCCTCCTCCCATTCTTATGTTATCCTCTCATCCACTTATTCCCTCTGCTACCCTCCTCCCATTCTTATGTTATCCTCTCATCCACTTATTCACTCTGCTACCCTCCTCCCATTCTTATGTTATCCTCTCATCCACTTATTCCCTCTGCTACCCTCCTCCCATTCTTATGTTATCCTCTCATCCACTTATTCACTCTGCTACCCTCCTCCCATTCTTATGTTATCCTCTCATCCACTTATTCCCTCTGCTACCCTCCTCCCATTCTTATGTTATCCTCTCATCCACTTATTCCCTCTGCTACCCTCCTCCCCATTCTTATGTTATCCTCTCATCCACTTATTCCCTCTGCTACCCTCCTCCCATTTTATGTTATCCTCTCATCCCTTTTTCCCTGCTACCCTCCTCCCATTCTTATTTTATCCTCTCATCCAGTATTCCCTCTTCCCTCCTCCCATTCTTATGTTATCCTCTCATCCACTTATTCCCTCTGCTACCCTCCTCCCATTCTTATGTTATCCTCTCGTCCACCCCTCCTCCCCTTTCCCTGTTCTTTCCCTTTTTCCCCAGCTGAAATGTGTTCTCTTTCTCCCATGTAGTCAATTTCCCTGGTTGTCATTCTTAACTCTTCTCTCTCTCTCCCCCTCACAACCCTCTCTCCCCTCCCTCTCATTCTCTCCCTCTAGACCCCTGGCTCAGTGTTTGACAGACCCATCACTCAATCCACCCTGGTTGTTCTCCATTCTCCACTTGCTCTGCAGCTCATCCTGCCCTGCTGCTCACTCTGCTCAGACCCCTGGAACACAGGACACGCATCACTCCTCCACTCCTTCGGTCTCTCCATTCTCCACTTCTCTCTCCCCATCCTGCCCTGCTGCTCACTCTGCTCAGACCCCTGGAACACAGGACACGCATCACTCCTCCACTCCTTCGCTCTCTCCATTCTCCACTTCTCTCTCCCCATCCTGCCCTGCTGCTCACTCTGCTCAGACCCCTGGAACACAGGACACGCATCACTCCTCCACTCCTTCGCTCTCTCCATTCTCCACTTCTCTCTCCCCATCCTGCCCTGCTGCTCACTCTGCTCAGACCCCTGGAACACAGGACACGCATCACTCCTCCACTCCTTCGCTCTCTCCATTCTCCACTTCTCTCTCCCCATCCTGCCCTGCTGCTCACTCTGCTCAGACCCCTGGAACACAGGACACACATCACTCCTCCACTCCTTCGCTCTCTCATTCTCCACTTCTCTCTCCCCATCCTGCCCTGCTGCTCACTCTGCTCAGACCCCTGGAACACAGGACACAGGACCCCTGGACGGACACGCATCACTCCTCCACTCCTTCGGTCTCTCCATTCTCCACTTCTCTCTCCCCATCCTGCCCTGCTGCTCACTCTGCTCAGACCCCTGGAACACAGGACACGCATCACTCCTCCACTCCTTCGCTCTCTCCATTCTCCACTTCTCTCTCCCCATCCTGCCCTGCTGCTCACTCTGCTCAGACCCCTGGAACACAGGACACACATCACTCCTCCACTCCTTCGCTCTCTCATTCTCCACTTCTCTCTCCCCATCCTGCCCTGCTGCTCACTCTGCTCAGACCCCTGGAACACAGGACACACATCACTCCTCCACTCCTTCGCTCTCTCCATTCTCCACTTCTCTCTCCCCATCCTGCCCTGCTGCTCACTCTGCTCAGACCCCTGGAACACAGGACACACATCACTCCTCCACTCCTTCGCTCTCTCCATTCTCCACTTCTCTCTCCCCATCCTGCCCTGCTGCTCACTCTGCTCAGACCCCTGGAACACAGGACACACATCACTCCTCCACTCCTTCGCTCTCTCCATTCTCCACTTCTCTCTCCCCATCCTGCCCTGCTGCTCACTCTGCTCAGACCCCTGGAACACAGGACACGCATCACTCCTCCACTCCTTCGCTCTCTCCATTCTCCACTTCTCTCTCCCCATCCTGCCCTGCTGCTCACTCTGCTCAGACCCCTGGAACACAGGACACGCATCACTCCTCCACTCCTTCGCTCTCTCATTCTCCACTTCTCTCTCCCCATCCTGCCCTGCTGCTCACTCTGCTCAGACCCCTGGAACACAGGACACGCATCACTCCTCCACTCCTCCACTCTCTCCATTCTCCACTTCTCTCTCCCCATCCTGCCCTGCTGCTCACTCTGCTCAGACCCCTGGAACACAGGACACACATCACTCCTCCACTCCTCCACTCTCTCCATTCTCCACTTCTCTCTCCCCATCCTGCCCTGCTGCTCACTCTGCTCAGACCCCTGGAACACAGGACACGCATCACTCCTCCACTCCTTCGCTCTCTCCATTCTCCACTTCTCTCTCCCCATCCTGCCCTGCTGCTCACTCTGCTCAGACCCCTGGAACACAGGACACGCATCACTCCTCCACTCCTTCGCTCTCTCATTCTCCACTTCTCTCTCCCCATCCTGCCCTGATGCCACTCACTCTTCATTGTACTCTTCCATCTCTTCTTTACCTCTCATCATTAACCTCTCTATTCCTTACCCCCATCTGCTTTTCTTCTGGAGCAAAAAGGGGCTTAGGTGGTGGGTGTGGCAGGGGGCGGGGCAGGGGGCACAGCTGAGTTTCAGAGAACATTTTAGAGGTGTAGAGACATTTTTGTATATTTATACCTATTTCTGGAAATTCTACAGATTTCTCCATGGAGCTGAGATACATTTATCAGTTGTATAGCTAATTTCCTGTAATTCTACACATTCTGCCATGGAGCTGAATATATTGCAATAAAAAAAAAGGATTTCAATGGCAGAAGAAATCCTGCCCATGTTCCTCCCATTTTCTTCTCCCCCTCCCTTTCTCCCCCTTCTCTTCTCTCTCATTCTAGTCTATTCATTTTCTCTCTCTCTCTCTCTCTCTCTCTCTCTCTCTCTCTCATATCTGCGAACAACACTGTTAGTGTGTGATGGGGGTAATTGCTGTGTGCTAGATGAGATGACTGTTGTGGCTGAAGTAGATTGTCTCTATAATCTCTCCTGGGAGCCTGGTGTCACACACTTTCACATGTGCTCACACTTCACGTACACACACAGCAGGACTGGCGTCCTCCATCACCTTGCAGGGTGGTCCTCTCACACATTATAAGGCAATGTTCTGGGTGTGTTGATAGGGTGTCAAGAGTGTTGTTTGTAGAGTGTACATGTGGTGAGTGTGTGTGAAAGATTTTTATATCTATATGGTGTGTGTTCTGTTCTGCGATGACGATGAGCTGAGTTCTTTGGGCTCTGCTGGAGATCGACTGTCCCTAAGGACTCTGATTGGCTCAGCAAGAAGGATGAGCTGGAGGTAGATGAGGCGGAAATGAACCCCCCCCACACAGACACACACACACACACACACACACACACACACACACACACACACACACACACACACACACACACACACACACACACACACACACACACACACACACACACACACACACACACACACACACACACACACCAAACCCATTCAATTCTACCTCATCTAAAATGGGCCTTAGTCTTATCTCTTTGAGCACCAGGGGAGGTGAGAAAGAGGGATAAGGATGAATGGATAATGATAAAAGAGGTAGTTAAGGTGCCAAGTCGTTTAGCAATGAGGCCATCATCAAATGCTGGTCCCATCATAAAGGAGCCCATCTGGATTGCTACACACTGAGTACAGGTCAGTGCCCTCTGACTGGCTAGATCAAAGACAGACACTTCAGGCATGTTCAGACATGCTGTTAGACTCTCGACAGAGTTTTTTGTTTACAGGTCATTACGTGAATTAGCTGTCAAATAGCACATCTGCCGCCAGCCTCTCACATTTTATAATGATAGGCTTGAGCTCTCTGCATCGACAGTGCTTTTGTGGTAGTGAACCTAAGGACCTGACTTTTTTCCATTTTACCAGGAAAAACTCTGGGCCTTATGCTGCATTCATAACCAAGTGTGAAGTCGTAAATATAATAATAGTATCACAATATATTTTCCGTGGCAAAAATGCAAAAATGAAACCAAGAAGCAGACCAAACGTTTTGAACTGGGATATTCCATCAAACATGGAGGCCATTAGTGTTACGTGTAAATGAGTGAAGAGGTGTGGAGTCAGGCGCAGAGAGCAAAGGATGTGGGAAAAACAACACGCTTTAATGTCCTGGAAACATAACATGTACAAAAGTGGAAACACAAATGAACAGAAATATAAACGGACAGCGTGAAACCCAAATGCCAACAAAATACACTCAAACAAGGAAACAGGAGAACAAGCACGCACGAAACAGAAGCGGGCTGAACAGACTATATATAACCCTATCCTAACAACCAAACAAGAAACAGGTGATACCAATTAGACAGAACTAAACGAACACAGAACAACGGATCAGCGATAGCTAGTAGACCGGCGACGACGACCGCCGAGCGCCACCCGAACAAGAAGGGGAGTCACCTTCGGTAATATTCGTGACAATTAGAAGGCTTGTGATTGTTTTGCTCAGTTTCTACACATAAAAAGTATATCCAGAGTTGTTTTCACTTTCTAAATCAAAAGGAAGATGAACAGAATTCATTTTGAATCAACAATTGTCATTTATTTCTTACCATGAACAACTACTGAAGATGCTTGCTGTCTTTTTTGATGACAAATGACGTCAGAGAGGTGCAAGTAAGAAAGTCCGAGGCTGGGGATGATAGACGGGTTTCCCATTAGTAATGACCATTTAGAGGGCTGTCCAACTGGAGTTTTCAACAGTCGGATGTGGTAAATACTACCTTCCCACTTCATTGTGTTTATTATCTATCCTGTTGCCTCGTCACTTTGTCCCTATCTATGTGTCCATATCTACCTCAATGACGTCGTAACCCTCCACATCGACTCTGTACTGGTACCCTGTGTATATAGCCAAGTTATCGTTCCACATCATGTAGTTATTCCTTGTCTGTTCTTTGTCTTTATTTCTCTGCATTGTTGGGAAGGGCCCGTAAATATGTCACTGTTAGTCTACACCAGGGTTTCCTTTGGGAAAATTTGGCGCCGGACAATATGACCGGCACGATTTCAATTTACAGGACAGTTGAGAAATTTACCAGACATTCATATGCATTGGGTGCGTAATGCATTAGGGCGTCCACACACAGGGCTCAAAATCACATTTACATTCTTGTAAATCATCTTAACAGACTAGAAATTAGCCGGAAAAGTTGTAATAAAGTAAAACAATGGTCTTATACCAACACGAAAGGTTCTTTTTTTAAAGCAAAACATTGCCCATTGCATCTTCATCCCTGCTATAAATCATAAATCAATATCATAAATAAAATGAAAATAACATTTAGCCTAGAAGAAAAAGTCGTCTACACAGTAATTAAACACAACTTCAAAAAATAATATTTGTATAATATAATTTGCGAGCAACCTGTACTATGGGCTATTTGTTTGAACATTTTAATGAATAAATGAAACACAGCTGTTTTCAGGCCTCTAATTTAATTTAGCCTAGGCATTAACATTTTAATCAGGCCTAATAAGTAACCAAACATCTCTGAACTGCAGGGCTGGCCGGTCATGGCTACAAGGAATCCAATTTTTGTCAAATTAATGTCAGATTAGATTTTTGTAGCAGGTTAGAATTCATGCAGCATGTTAGGAGAATTCATGTAGCAGGTTAGGAAAAGCTTTAGGGTAGCTAAAATGCAAAAGTTTGACAAAAGCTGGAGCCCTTCTAGCCATGACCAGGCAGGCCCGCCCCACTCCTGCTGCGATTGAAAACCACAGCAGTGGAAAGAGCTCTAGGTGGCCACAAAATGAAATAATTAGAAAACTGATGTTGGATAATCTAATTCAGTATGTAAGTAAACAAAATCCATTGGTTCATTGAGAGAAAGCTTATTTTCTCTGCTCCAGTGAAACGAGGCCTACTGTTCTACTGGATTGTGTTAATAAATGTTATGTTTATTGTAATTTGAACTATCAAACTATTGTGAATTGTGTGATATTTGATATACTGTACCACTCAAAAGTTTGGACACACCTTCTCATTCCAGGGTTTTTCTTTACTATTTTCTAAATTGTAGCAAAATACTGAAGACATCAAAACTATGAAATAACATGCCAAGAGTGTGCAAAGCTTTCATCAAGGCAAAGGTTGGCTACTTTGAAGAATATCAAATATAAAATATACTTTTGATTTATTTAACACTTTCTTGATTACTACATGATTCCATATGTGTTATTTCATAGTTGTGATGTCTTCACTATTATTCTACAATGTAGAAAATAATACAAAATAAAGAACAACCCTTGAATGAGGAGGTGTGTCCAAATGTTTTACTGGTACTGTACGTGGCTGTCACGTCTGCTCCTCCCCTCCAGCGTACGATGTCGCCAGAGTGTTAACCACCGGTCCTGGGATTCATCATTACGCACACCTGCCACTCATCATTACTCGCACCTGTGAATCATTATGATTCACACCTGGACTTCATTAACTTCATCATTTCCTCCCCTTTATATGTCAGTCTCCCAGGTTCACTCACCAGTTGGTATTGTTCTTGTGTTTCGGCGTACAGCCTTATGCTAGTGGCGTGTTCTTGTTTTTTTTGTTAAAACATTTCACCTCGTTCCTAGTCACCGCCCCATCATTACAGTGGCTTATTGACAACTCTGTTTCTTACTATAGGCAGTTGGCTGTCTAGTTATTGCAACATTGTAACTCTCTGATGTGAGTAGTTGGTAACATTGTTTTGTTTCCAAGTGCTACTGAATAAGCTCAACAGAAATGCACCAAATGATACAAATCATTACTCTACTCTATCAATCCAGTCCAAATCTTTATACTGCACAGGGTCGTCATGTGTTCATCTTGCCTAGGGTGGAAGCAGAACTGCTTGGACCGGGTCTGACCAACACTATCATTTGCCTCTAATTGACTTGCGCTTGCAGCTAACCTTTGCCTGCTCAAAGTGAGCCACTACTGATGGGAAGTCAAAACTGTCTAACTCTTTGGAGCAGCTTGATGTGCATCAGTCTCGTTACTTTGTCTTCAAGAAGGCACGATCTTGAGGAAGTCCTTACTCTGTTTTTGTGAAAGAGTCCCCTTTCGGCAGGCACACTGGGATAATCAACTCAATCTTCTCCATTTCTGCCCAGTACACTTAGCTGAAGTCCCTTGTGAGGACCTCAAGTCTTTTGCGTGAGTAAAAACAAACCCAACACTAATTTCCCAGCAGCTTGAGGATTTATTATCCTATAAGGTATATTTGCCATTGAAGTTTGAACACATCGACTGGTATTTACATCAATGAATAAAAAGCATTATTGTCTAATGGATTTGTTTTCTTCTCCTGGACAACCATGTGACCTGATCACATATTTTTTGGGCCAAAAGCTGGGAGTTACCGGTTAACGGAAACCCTGGTATACACCGGTTGTTTACGAAGCATGTGACAAATCAAATTGATTATGAACGCAGCATTCCTGAATGGCTATAACCAGTTTTTCCAGATTTATATCTCACATTTATTTAACCAGGTAGGCTAGTTGAGAACAAGTTCTCATTTACAACAGGTCGCAGTTCAGGTCACATGGTTAGGAAATACTATCTCATTGGTCAGCAGACAGGAACTAAAGGGTCCATTGGAAAACAACACAATAAACAAAACCCTACAATGATTTCTTACTGAATACCTCAATCAATGGTGAATTTGCTTGGCTGAGAAGGATTGTTAATGTTCATTTTCAGGCCTGTGATAGATGCACTGTATGTCTGCAGCTCATAAGCTATGTCACACTATGACAGGTAGTCACTATTACACTCTGGCTTTCCATTTGGGTAACTGATCATCACTGCATAAAAACCACCCCTGACTGTGATTTGTGCCATCGATTAAAACGCAGGAGGGAAACATTGGAGAGATGTTCGCAAGAACTAACAACGCTAGGTGGGGAGAGAGCTGGATATGGGCGGGGGAGGCTTGGGCGAGGAGTGCGATGATAGGGAGGTGGGTTGAGTGGTAAAGGGGTGGGGTGAGGGGGGTGCAAGACAGACATAAAATACAGAAACGTGTCCTTATATGGAAATGCAAGGGAATTGGCCTGGGCCCATTCTGTGACAGATAGGAAGAATGACAGCTGTGTGGGCCAATCAATAAGGGCCCACAGCGCGGCCCTGTCAGACAGATGGCAAATTGGAGAGCGGGGTGACACTAAGACAAATTGACACAATCAGATACACAGAGACGGACGGGCGTGATGTGTGAAACACACACACACACACAGAGAGACACACAGAGAGACATACACTCTGGAAACAAATAACCAAATCTACTGAGAGAGAGGGATGTAAAGGCCAAAGCCTTCAACCTGTGTGTTTGGACCTATTTTCTCTCCCTCTTGTACCTGTGTTGATCACATTTCCTGTCCTCCACTTCTTTCTCTCACACATTCCCATTTGCGGCCACACATACATTTTACAGTGTCAATCTGGGTTGTGCCCTTATCTTCTCTGTCCTCCCTCCTCCTCATTCCCCTCATTTGGTTGCCTCTCTTTTTCACTTTTTCTTTCTTTTTCCTCTACTGGCTTCTGGTGGGTTTTTGTTTGGGTGTGAGGCATCGGTCACTGTGAGGGTAGTGTGTGGGTGTTTGTGTATGTATGTGTGTGTGTGTCTCTGTGCCTCTTCCTGTGTGCAACGCTGTTGTTGTGTGTCTGTGCCTGTGTGTGTATGTGTATTCAGCAAGCACCATTTGTCTCTGTTGTTTGTGAAAGCAGGAAGATAAATGTAATTAGATAAATGAAATTGCACTGTTCCCTTTATCTCCTCTCTCTCTCTCCCACTCTGTTCTCCCTAATCCATCTCTTGCTGCTCTTCTCATTCTCTCTCACCCTTTTGCCCTTGCAGTCCCTCTTTCTCCTCCTTTCACTCTCCATCTCTTCTGGACATATTTTCATTTGTAGGGTGTGAAAGTTGCTCTTTGAATAAGCATATTTGTCCTGTTTAATAGTATGCCTCCTCACTCCAGTCCATCATTTAACTTATTCTCCTTATCTTCTGTAAACACACACATTCCTTTTGCTATCTCTGGGCTTCTCTCTTTCTCTCTGGGCTTCCTCTCTCTCTGGGCTTCTCTCTTTCTCTCTAGGCTTCCTCTCTCTCTGGGCTTCTCTCTTTCTCTCTAGGCTTCCTCTCTCTCTGGGCTTCTCTTTCTCTCTAGGCTTATTCTCTCTCTGGGCTTCTCTCTTTCTCTCTAGGCTTATTCTCTCTCTGGGCTTCTCTCTTTCTCTCTAGGCTTCCTCTCTCTCTGGGCTTCTCTCCTTCCTCTCTCTCTGGGCTTCTCTCTTTCTCTCTAGGCTTCCTCTCTCTCTGGGCTTCTCTCTTTCTCTCTAGGCTTCCTCTCTCTCTGGGCTTCTCTCTTTCTCTCTAGGCTTCCTCTCTCTCTGGCTTTCTCTTTCGACCCACCGCTCTGCCCATTTCCAACACCCAAGTTTATCAAAATAGTACTAATAAACAACATACTGGGTTTAGCATGTGGCTGTTACACCAACAGTAGAACTCTTAAAGAGTGACTGCCTTTAAAAAGCAACGGATCGTTGTGAAAACAGCTAGTTACTAAACAGTTATTCTGGTGTCAAAATTCACTACAAAGTGTAAATAGGATCATTTTGCTCATAAAGTCGGTGAGTCACAACAGGTAAATGAAGGTTGGGTTTTGGTTTGACAATGTCCGTTTTCTCACTGACATGGGGTGAACAGCTTGTCAAACCAAAACCCAACCTTCATTTACCTGTTGTGACTCACCGACTTTATGACCAAAATGATCCTATTTACACTTTGTAGTGAATTTTGACACCAGAATAACTGTTTAGTAACTAGCTGTTTTCTCACTTACTGAAGAAATACTGCACCAAACGCCTTAGATGTAAAATTGTGCAACGAAAATGTCCAAATTCATTACAGATCTCTTGAGTTCTCTTTTGATGATTTTGAGGAAGTGAAATAGGCTTCCGTGTCTACAGTGGCTCATGGGGGACAAACATCATTAACCAAACACAGAATCGGACAGGAAACACACCTCCAAGACTGAAATCTTGTTTTTCTAATTAGTAACAGAAAACACATGTGCCAATCGGCGTGTTCAGTGGCTCCTAAACCCTGTACATCAGATGGACTCAGTACCAGTCACGATAAGGGTTCTCCTTTCATATCTCAACACTTGTCCCCTATTAGGAGGGTAACAGGTTTTACTGCCCAACATATTATTCATATGCTTCAGGAAATCATTTGAGTATTGCAGATGACAGAGGAAATGTTGTACCAGAAGCGTGGCTGTTGGGGAGTTTCCAACAATTTCAACTTGGTTCTGGCTACAGGGAAAAGTGCAGATGACGAACATCAGATGTTACACAATAAAGCCTTTTATGGCGAGCAGAAAACTGTAAATATGACCTTGTTTCTAAAGCAAGGACTGTTCTCTTAAGGTTTGTGAAACCCATATGGGAATGTGCCAGGTATTTATCAGGAGGTGTTTGTTGTCGGCTTACAGGGTTTATCATCCACAGTGACCTATTTCACTTCTTTTATTCATTGTCGTTGTCATGGAATAAATCCCACGCACCTTCACCAGTAAGCTCAGAGGTGCCAGTGTTTTTCCCATTAATCATCATCATCATCATCATCATCACATTTCTGCTTTATCTATTCTGAATGTTTCACGACTCAGGGACCAATGAAATGTATTCAGATACCATCTGGAGTTTCGTTCTATTATGTTCACAAATGGAACATCTTTTCCGTTTCCTGTTCCATTTCATGTATCAGTTTTGGAGACACAAGGTTTTCTCCTGGCAGCAACACCATCGTTATTGGCTCAACATCTGAGACGCAGCCGGAGGTAGTGTAGTGTATCTCTGTCGTCTCTCACCCTCTCTCTGCTGTTTTCTTACATAAGCTTTATGTAATCAATGTCTGCTGGGAGTGTGACATGTC
The DNA here is from genome assembly GCF_034236695.1 of Oncorhynchus nerka. NCBI lineage: Eukaryota > Metazoa > Chordata > Actinopteri > Salmoniformes > Salmonidae > Oncorhynchus > Oncorhynchus nerka. The sequence continues at coordinate 9,073,462 of NC_088398.1, read as the reverse complement.
AATGCCAATGTCTGTCACGTGTGGTAGTATGATGAGCATTAGAATGTACAGTGAAGTGAGTGTTCACGTTAGTGTAGGTCGGGGCAGGGGTTTGACCATGGACTGTGTGAGTATTGCGTGTTTCAGGAGCTGTTCTATGCCGTGCTCTGCTCAGCAGCTGCTAGCCTATTTGCATGTCTGCCTCCAGCAGATGTGTGGGTGTGTGTATGTAATTGCATATGCTAGCATGCCACTCTGATTGTCTTCCCAGGGACAGTGACAGGTCATGTTGTTGCTCGTGTGTGTGCGTGTGCGTGCATGGGCATGTACATCTGTGTGTGTGTGTGAGTGTGCGTGCGTGTGCGTGCGTGCGTGAGTGCATGGGCATGTACATCTGTGTGTGTGTGAGAGAGAGAGACCAGGTCAGTGCGATGTGTTTTTATGTCTACCTGTCAGCATATATTAAAGTTGCACTATGTAGAATTTGCTCTGCCATTTCCTGTTTGCTAAACCTCTAATAGTTTGTCTAATTTCTGTTTGTGAAAAAATAAACTAGTATAGTGTAGAGAATCATTGTATCATATAATCCACTGTGAAATATATCAGCTGTTTGAAGCTGGTGTACAAAACCAAAAGTAGCAAAAACAAAACTTAAGAACGGGAAGCATAGAAATAGATCACATAGATCAGATCAACCGCTTCTTAAACTTGCTTTCAAGTACAATGATAGATCTATAACTCACATTTCTATGTGAATTTGGTTGGGTTGCCCAAAAAGTTACATATTGCCACTTTCATGTTTGTGTGTGTGTCAGTTTATTTCTGTTGGTTTGATTGTATGTCAAAATGTCTATGAGGATTAACGTCTTCATCGAAGTGAGTTTGTGGTCACAGAAGTGTGTGTGTGTGTGTGTGTGTGTGTGTGTGTGTGTGTGTGTGTGCATGTGTGCCTGACTTCTAGGTCTTTGAGTGAATATGTGTGTGATTGTATTTTATGTCAAACTGTCTGTTTGGATTAGCGTCTTTCTCTTCCTCTGTGTGTCTCATTCCCTGTGTGTCTCACTCTGAGCTGGTGGGCGAGTGATAGCATCTGTGTGTGTTTTCTGTTGACACGGTGACACCGGCTCTCAAAAAACATTTGGACCATCCTTATGGCGGTGAGTCATGCAGCGTCTCTGCTCCCCGGTCGGCGGTCACTAGGCTGCATCTGGATTGGCATGCGCCCAACGCCTTTAACCCTCCGCACCTCCTCGGCGACACTTCCTGTAGGAGTTTTTCATGGCGCCTGCCTTGTATTCTAATAGCCTTCTGTAATTACCTTCTTCCCTGCTAAGAACAATTACTCAGGCCAACCAAGGGAAAGTGCCAATGTTATTTTTAGATTTTATTAATGATAATTCTCACAGCTACAAACTGCTTTCTCGCTCTCCTTTCTGACTCTCTCTCAATTCCCTTTTTTAATCGCCACCTCATTTCCTCTTCCCCTCCCTCCCTCCCTCCCTCTAATCTCCTCTCTCCCTCCTTCTCCTCTCTCCCTCCTTCTCCTCTCTCCCTCCTTCTCCTCTTCCTTTTCTGTCTCTCTCCCTATTTCTCACACTCCTTCAGTTCTCCATTAAGAGTAACATCCAACACTCTTCCTCTTCCTTGGTTGTCAGAAAAAGAGAAGCAGCTCTCCCTCTCTCTCTCTCTCTCTCCCCCTCTCCCCCTCTCTCTCCACTCTCTCTCTCTCTCTCTCTCTCTCTCTCTCCCTCTCTCTCTCTCTCTCTCTCTCTCTCTCTCTCTCTCCCCCTCCCTCCTCTCTCTCTCTCTCTCTCTCTCTCTCTCTCTCTCTCTCTCTCTCTCTCTCTCTCTCTCTCTCTCTCTCTCTCTCTCTTGTTCCACTGTTTGTCGAGGAGGAGAGAGCTACTTCTTCTCTCTTTTAGTTGCAGTGGAATTGTGTCAACTGGAGCTGTGACTGTCTTTCACACTCTACCACCTCTCTCTCTCTCTCTCATTCTATCCCCACCTCATAAGTCCAGCTTCAATATCCATTGGGTTTTATTGGCATGGCATTCATTCCGTCTCCCCCTCCCTCTCTCCGTCTCCCCCTCCCTCCGTCTCTGTCCCTCTTCCCCCTCCCTCGCTCCATCTCTCTCTCTCTCCGTCTCCCCCTCCCTCTCTCCGTCTCTCCCTCCCTCCGTCTCTCCCTCCCTCGCTCCATCTCTCTCTCTCTCCGTCTCCCCATCCCTCCCTCACTCCGTCTCCCCCCCTCCCTCCCTCCCGTCTCCCCCTCCATCGCTCCGTCTCCCCCTCCCTCGCTCCGTCTCCCGCTCCGTCTCCCTCTCCGTCTCTCCCTCCCTCCGTCTCTCCTCGTCCGTCTCCCCCTCTCTCTGGCTCCTCCTCTCCCTCGCTCCGTCTCCCCCTCCCTCCTCCGTCTCCCCCTCCCTCACTCTGTCTCCCCCTCTCCGTCTCTCCCTCCCTCGCTCCGTCTCTCCCTCTCTCTGGCTCCCCCTCCATCTCTCAGTCTCTCCCTCCCTCGCTCCGTCTCCCCCTCCATCGCTCCGTCTCCCCCTCCCTCGCTCCGTCTCCCCCTCCCTCGCTCCGTCTCCTCTCCGTCTCTCCCTCCTCGCTCCGTCTCTCCCTCTCTCCGTCTCCCCTCCCTCGCTCTGTCTCCCCCTCCCTCGCTCCGTCTCCCCCCCCTCGCTCCGTCTCCCCCTCCCTCGCTCTGTCTCCCCCTCTCCGTCTCTCCCTCCCTCGCTCCGTCTCTCCCTCTCTCTGGCTCCCCCTCCATCTCTCAGTCTCTCCCTCCCTCACTCTGTCTCTCCCTCTCTCTGGCTCCCCCTCCCTCTCTCTGGCTCCCCCTCCCTCTCTCTGGCTCCCCTCCCTCGCTCTGTCTCCCCCTCCCTCTCTCCGTCTCTCCCTCCCTCGCTCCATCTCTCCCTCTCTCAGGCTCCCCTCCCTCTCTCAGGCTCCCCCCCCCTCTCTCCGTCTCTCCCTCCCTCGCTCCGTCTCTCCCTCTCTCTGGCTCCCCCTCCTCTCTCCGGCTCCCCCACCCACCCTCTCTCCATCTCCCCCTCCTCTCTCTGTCTCCCCCTCTCTCTCTGTCTCCCCCTCCCTCTCTCCATCTCCCTCTCCCCCCTCTCAACTCTCCCCCCCTCTCTCCGTCTACCCCTCCCTCTCCCCCCTCTCTCCGTCTCCCCCTCCCTCTCTCTGTCTCCCCTCTCTCTCTGTCTCCCCCTCCCTCTCCCCCTCTCCAACTCCCCCTCCCTCTCTCTGTCTCCCCTCCCTCTCCCCCTCTCTCTGTCTCCCCCTCCCTCTCTCCATCTCCCCCTCCCCCCTCTCCAACTCCCCCTCCCTCTCTCTGTCTCCCCCTCCCTCTCCCCCTCTCTCTCCGTCTCCCCCTCCCTCTCTCCATCTCCCCCTCCCTCTCCCCCCTCTCCAACTCCCCCTCCCTCTCTCTGTCTCCCCCTCCCTCTCCCCCCTCTCTCTGTCTCCCCCTCCCTCTCTCCATCTCCCCCTCCCTCTCCCCCTCTCCAACTCCCCCTCCCTCTCTCTGTCTCCCCCTCCCTCTCCCTGTCTCCCCCTCCCTCTCTCCATCTCCCCTCCCTCTCCCCCTCTCCAACTCCCCTCCCTCTCTCTGTCTCCCCCTCCCTCTCCCCCTCTCTCCGTCTCCCCTCCATCTCTCCGTCTCTCTATCTCACTTCCCTTTTTAATGTGAATGCATGTCCTCTTCTAAACTCTGCTGTCTGTTCCCAAGACATTATGTTCTCAGTCCTCTCCCGATGACCACTCCTCTCCTCCACACCTCTCCCCTCCATCCACCTGTCTCTCCCTCTGTATCTACCTCTCCCACTCCCTTAGTTAGAGCTCAGGTTGCTTGGGACTCCATTAGAAATAAAGGGAGTCTGTGTTAAGGTGAAGAAAAGAGAGTGAAGAAAAGGAGGGAAAGAAAGAGGTGACAGTAACAGGAGCCCAGCGAAGTGTCTGCTTTCTTTATTACCCAGGTCCCTCTGTTCTTCTCCTTTTCTCTCTCCTTCCCTTTATCCATCGCCCCAGAGGAACCCGCTTTAGAACTGTGTGGAAATCAATCACTCTCTCCGTCCCCTGCACTCTTCTTTCATCCCCATCTCTCTTTTTTTAACGCTTCTACCCTCTCTTTTAAATCAAATCAGACCATATTTATTTAGGATACTTTTGAAGGCAAAGCAACAAGGTGCTCCCTCTACCCACCATGGATGGTGGTGTGTGATGTGCATGTTGATGTGACTCGGTGCTCTGCGTCTGGTTGTAGGGGTCCTTTAATCCTAACCCCAGTCTGTCTCCCAGAACTGGTAATCTAATCCTCCGTTCAATTTAAATGTAACCCCTATCTAACCTCCAGTGCTGGCTAGAGGCCTCAGGCAAGACACGCGTGTTTGGCTTGCTGCGACAGGGTTAGCACTAGGTGGGTGTGTGTGTGTGTGTGTGTGTGTGTGTGTGTGTGTGTGTGTGTGTGTGTGTGTGTGTGTGTGTGTGTGTGGTGCAGGAAAAAGATAGCTGGAAAACAACAACCATATTTAGTGGTTCCCGGGCGAAAGGGAGAAAGATGAGGTATAAATGCTATGAATATTTGAAGAGAGTTGATGAAATGGACTGACAGTAGAGAAGAAGGCTTGTTTGTTAGTCACCAGGCACCCCAGAGTTGTACTGTACTAGGATTCTAGAAGATCTCTGCTGCTCTTTCCATGTTATCACAGATACACATATTATTCCAGAATAAGTCAAATGCTTTGTGTTTGCGTTATTTGATCTCTGTATTTGAGCTTTTCGCTCGCTTTCCCTTTGTAGCAGTCTATCATGGTCTCTCTTTATTTCAATCTCTCTCCCCCCTCCATCTCTTTGTCTCTTATCCCAAGAGATGTATCTAAAGGGTCCTGTTGGGATTCTGCTCTTTCATTAAAGTAATTATGCTATACACCAATCCCTTGCTCTCTCTCTCCACCTCCCTCCCTCCATGTCTCTCAGTCCCTGCCGTATATCACCTTCTACTTATCCATCCACCTTTCTCCCTGTCTCTCTCCATCTCCTCCTCCTCCTTTCTCTCCATTTTCTCTCTCTCCCGGTCATCATACTTAATTCCTTCCTTCTTACTCTCTCGCATATTCATAATTACAGTCCCCGTCTCTCTCTCTATCCCCCCCTCTCTCTCTCTACCCCCCCTCTCTCTCTCTCTCTCTCTCTCTCTCTCTCTCTATCCCCTCTCTCTTTCTCCCTCTCTCTCTCTATCCCCCTCTCTCTTTCTCTCTCTCTCTCTCTATCCCCCTCTCTCTTTCTATCTCTCTCTCTCTATCTCTCTTTCTATCTCTCTCTCTCTATCCCCCTCTCTCTTTCTATCTCTCTCTCTCTCTCTCTCTTCAGGAGCGACCCAATGGTATATTATCATATGTCCCAGTTCTGAATGGGGCCCTTGGGGGGACAGAGGCGTAATAAATTCAGGGGTCTCATTAATATTTAACACACTGCCTTGTTTCTGTTTGCTTAATGATAGCACTAATTCAAAGACCATTGATTCAAATGTCATTTTATTTGTTAGATCTTTTCCCTGTTTTTATTTATTTGTTCTAGCCTCGGAATGTTTGCGCGTGTAAGCAGCATCTGTGTGTGTGCGCGTGTGTGTGTGTGTGTGTGTCTGTGGTGTGTGTGTGTGTGCGTGTGTGTGTAGGCAAGCGGGAGATCAGTTGTTGACAAGTATAGACATGCTTCCTGCTCCTTCATGTTCCGATGAGGGTGTGTGTTACACATGCAGGAGGGTTACGTGTGGCAGTATGGCCCCATTTTGATGTTGTTTTCAATGTTCTGTTTCTTTTCTTTTATCTAGAGGCTTAGAATCATAGCTGATCACAGATTTATCAGCGAGAGAGGGAAGAGAGAGGGGAGGGAGGGAGAGAGGAGAGAGAGAGAGAGGAGAAACACATCAGAAGAGAAAAAACACATCAGACAAACCTTGGTGTTCTTTTTATTCTGTTTAACTCCCAGGGTTTTGTTTGACCCTCCTTTCCTCTCTCTCCCTCTCCCCCTATCCCTTTCACTCTCCCTCTTCCTCTCTCTCCCTCCCTCTCCCCCTATCCCTTTCACTCTCCCTCTTCCTCTCTCTCCCTCCCTCTCCCCCTATCCCTTTCACTCTCCCTCTTCCTCTCTCTCCCTCCCCTATCCCCCTATCCCTTTCACTCTCCCCTCCTCTCTCCCCCTCCCTTTCTCTCCCTCTTCCTCTCTCCCCCTATCCCTTTCACTCTCCCTCTTCCTCTCTCTCCCTCCCTCTCCCCCTATCCCTTTCACTCTCCCTCTTCCTCTCTCTCCCTCCCTCTCCCCCTATCCCTTTCACTCTCCTCTTCCTCTCTCTCCCTCCCTCCCCCTATCCCTTTCCTCTCCCTCTTCCTCTCTCTCCCTCCCTCTCCCCCTATCCCTTTCACTCTCCCTCTTCCTCTCTCTCCCTCCCTTCTCCCCTATCCCTTTCACTCTCCCTCTTCCTCTCTCTCCCTCCTCCCTCTCCCCCTCTCCCTTTCACTCTCCCTCTTCCTCTCTCTCCCTCCCTCTCCCCCTATCCCTTTCACTCTCCCTCTTCCTCTCTCTCCCTCCTCTCTCCCTATCCCTTTCACTCTCCTCTCTTCCTCTCTCTCCCTCCCTCTCCCCCTATCCCTTTCACTCTCCCTCTTCCTCTCTCTCCCTCCCTCTCCCCCTATCCCTTTCACTCTTCCTCTTCCTCTCTCTCCCTCCCTCTCCCCCTATCCCTTTCACTCTTCCTCCTCTCTCCCTCCCTCTCCCCTATCCCTTTCACTCTCCCTCTTCCTCTCTCTCCCTCCCTCTCCCCTATCCCTTTCACTCTTCCTCTCTCTCCCTCCTCCCTCCCTCTCCCTATCCCTTTCCCTCTTCCTCTCTCTCCCTCCCTCTCCCCCTATCCCTTTCACTCTTCCTCTCTCTCCCTCCCTCTCCCCATATCCCTTTCACTCTCCCTCTTCCTCTCTCTCCCCTATCCCTTTCACTCTCCCTCTTCCTCTCTCTCCCTCCTTATCCCCCTATCCCTTTCACTCTCCCTCTTCCTCTCTCTCCCTCCCTCTCCCCCTATCCCTTTCACTCTCCCTCTTCCTCTCTCTCCTCCCTCTCCCTATCCCTTTCACTCTCCCTCTTCCTCTCCCTCCCTCCCCTATCCCTTTCATCTCCCTCTTCCTCTCTCTCCCTCCTTCTCCCCTATCCCTTTCACTCTCCCTCTTCCTCTCTCTCCTCCCTCTCCCCTATCCCTTTCACTCTCCCTCTTCCTCTCTCTCCCTCCCTCTCCCCCTATCCCTTTCACTCTCCCTCTTCCTCTCTCTCTCCCTCCCTCTCCCTATCCCTTTCCTCTCCCTCTTCCTCTCTCTCCCTCTCTCCCTCTCCCTCCCTCCTCTCCCTCTTCCTCTCTCTCCCTCCCTCTCCCCTATCCCTTTCCTCTCCCTCTTCCTCTCTCTCCCTCCCTCTCCCCTATCCCTTTCACTCTCCCTCTTCCTCTCTCTCCTCCCTCTCCCCCTATCCCTTTCACTCTCCCTCTTCCTCTCTCTCCTCCCTCCCTCCCCCCTATCCCCCTTCCCTCTTCCTCTCTCTCCCTCCCTCTCCCCCTATCCCTTTCACTCTTCCTCTCTCTCCCCTCTCCCCTATCCCTTTCACTCTCCCTCTTCCTCTCTCTCCCTCCCTCTCCCCCTATCCCTTTCACTCTTCCTCTCTCTCCCTCCCTCCCTCCCCCTATCCCTTTCCCCCTCTTCCTCTCTCTCCCTCCTCTCCCCCTATCCCTTTCACTCTTCCTCTCTCTCCCTCCCTCTCCCCCCCTATCCCTTTCACTCTCCCTCTTCCTCTCTCCCCCTCTATCCCTTTCCCTCTCCCTTTTCCTCTCTCTCCCTCCCTCTCCCCCTATCCCTTTCACTCTCCCTCTTCCTCTCTTTCCCTCCCTCTCCCCTATCCCTTTCACTCTCCCTCTTCCTCTCTCTCCCTCCCTCTCCCCCTATCCCTTTCACTCTTCCTCTCTCTCCCTCCCTCTCCCTATCCCTTTCACTCTCCCTCTTCCTCTCTCTCCCTCCCTCTCCCCTATCCCTTTCACTCTTCCTCTCTCTCCCTCCCTCTCCCCCTATCCCTTTCACTCTCCTCTTCCTCTCTCTCCCTCCCTCTCCCCCTATCCCTTTCACTCTCCCTCTTCCTCTCTCTCCCTCTCCCTCTCCCCCTATCCCTTTCCTCCTCCCTCTTCCTCTCTTTCTCTCTCCCTCTCCCCCTATCCCTTTCACTCTCCCTCTCCCTCTCTCCCTCCCTCCCTCCCCCTATCCCTTTCACTCTCCCTCTTCCTCTCTCTCCCTCCCTCTCCCCCTATCCCTTTCACTCTCCCTCTTCCTCTCTTTCCCTCCTTATCCCCCTATCCCTTTCACTCTCCCTCTTCCTCTCTCTCCCTCCCTCTCCCCTATCCCTTTCACTCTCCCTCTTCCTCTCTCTCTCCCTCCCTCTCCCTATCCCTTTCACTCTCCCTCTTCCTCTCTCTCCCTCCCCTTCTCCCCTATCCCTTTCACTCTCCTCTTCCTCTCTCTCCCTCCTCTCCTATCCCTTTCACTCTCCCTCTTCCTCTCTCTCCCTCCCTCTCCCTATCCCTTTCACTCTCCCTCTTCCTCTCTCTCCCTCCCTCTCCCCCTATCCCTTTCACTCTCCCTCTTCCTCTCTCTCCCTCCCTCTCCCCTATCCCTTTCACTCTCCCTCTTCCTCTCTCTCCCTCCCTCTCCCCTATCCCTTTCACTCTCCCTCTTCCTTTCTCTCCTCCCTCTCCCCCTATCCCTTTCACTCTTCCTCTTCCTCTCTCTCCCTCCCTCTCCCCTATCCCTTTCACTCTTCCTCTCTCTCCCTCCCTCTCCCCTATCCCTTTCTCTCCCTCTTCCTCTCTCTCCCTCCCTCTCCCCCTATCCCTTTCACTCTTCCTCTCTCTCCCTCCCTCTCCCCCTATCCTTTCCTCCCTCTTCCTCTCTCTCCCTCCCTCTCCCCTATCCCTTTCACTCTTCCTCTCTCTCCCTCCCTCTCCCCATATCCCTTTCACTCTCCCTCCCTCTCTCCCCTATCCCTTTCACTCTCCCTCTTCCTCTCTCTCCCTCCTTATCCCCCTATCCCTTTCCTCTCCCTCTTCCTCTCTCTCCCCCTCCTCTCCCCTATCCCTTTCACTCTCCTCTTCCTCTCCTCCCTCCCTCTCCCCCTATCCCTTATCTCCCTCTTCCTCTCTCTCCCTCCCTCTCCCCCTATCCCTTTCTCTCCCTCTTCCTCCTCTCCCTCCCCCTATCCTCTCTTTCCCTCTCCCTCTTTCCTCTCTCTCCCTCTCTCCCCTATCCCTTTCACTCTCCCTCTTCCTCTCTCTTCCCTCCTCTCCCTCTCCTCTCCCTATCCCTTTCACTCTCCCTCTTCCTCTCCTCTCCCTCCCTCTCCCCCTCTCCCTTCTCCCCTCTCCCTTTCCTTCCTCTCCCTCTCCCTCCCTCTCCCCTATCCCTTTCACTCTCCCTCTTCCTCTCTCTCCTCCTTATCCCCCTTCCCTTTCACTCTCCCTCTTCCTCTCTCTCCCTCCCTCTCCCCCTATCCCTTTCACTCTCCCTCTTCCTCTCTCTCTCCCTCCCTCTCCCCTATCCCTTTCACTCTCCCTCTTCCTCTCTCTCCCTCCTTCTCCCCTATCCCTTTCACTCTCCCCTTCTTCCTCTCTCTCCCTCCCTCTCCCCCTATCCCTTTCACTCTCCCTCTTCCTCTCTCTCCCTCCTCTCCCCCTATCCCTTTCACTCTCTTCCTCTTCCTCTCCCTCTCCCCCTCCCTTTCTCCCCCTATCCCTTTCACTCTCCCTCTTCCTCTCCCTTTCACTCTCCTCTCCTCTCTCCTCCCCCCTATCCCTTTCACTCTCCCTCTCCTCTCTCCTCTCCCCCTCCCTTTCTCTCCCCTCTATCCCTTTCACTCTCCCTCTTCCTCTCTCTCCCTCCCTCTCCCCCTATCCCTTTCACTCTTCCTCTTCCTCTCTCTCCCTCCCCCTCCCCCTATCCCTTTCACTCTTCCTCTCTCTCCCTCCCTCTCCCCTATCCCTTTCACTCTCCCTCTTCCTCTCTCTCCCTCCCTCCTCCCCCTATCCCTTTCCTCTTCCTCTCTCTCCCTCCCTCTCCCCCTATCCCTTTCCTCTTCCCTCCCTCCCTCTCCCCCTATCCCTTTCACTCTCCCTCTTCTCTCTCCCCTCTCTCCCCCTATCCCTTTCACTCTCCCTCTCCTCTCTCCCTCCCTATCCCTTTCACTCTCCCTCTTCCTCTCTCTCCTCCTCCCCCTATCCCTTTCACTCTCCCTCTTCCTCTCTTTCCCTCCCTCTCCCCTATCCCTTTCACTCTCCCTCTTCCTCTCTCTCCCTCCCTCTCCCCTATCCCTTTCACTCTCCCTCTTCCTCTCCCTCTCCCCCCTCCCCTTCTCCCCCTATCCCTTTCACTCTCCCTCTTCCTCTCTCTCCCTCCCTCCCTCTCCCCCTATCCCTTTCACTCTCCCTCTTCCTCTCTCTCCCTCCCTCTCCCCTATCCCTTTCACTCTCCCTCTTCCTCTCTCTCCTCCCTCTCCCCCTATCCCTTTCACTCTCCTCTTCCTCTCTCTCCCTCCCTCTCCCCTATCCCTTTCACTCTCCCTCTTCCTCTCTCTCCCTCCCTCTCCCCTATCCCTTTCCTCTCCCTCTTCCTCTCTTCCCTCCCTCTCCCCTATCCCTTTCACTCTCCCTCTTCCTCTCTCTCCCTCCCTCTCCCCCTATCCCTTTCACTCTCCCTCTTCCTCTCCCTCCCTCCCTCTCCCCCTCCCCTTTCATCCCTTTCACTCTCTCCTCTCTCCCCTATCTCTCTCCCTCTCTCTCCCTCCTATCCCTTTCTCCCTCTTCCTCTCTCTCCCTCCCTCTCCCCCTATCCCTCCTCCCCTCTATCCCTCTTCTCCCTCTCTTCCTCCTTTTACTCCTCTCTTCCTCTCTCTCCCTCTCCCCCTTTCACTCTCCCTCTTCCTCTCTCTTCCCTCCCTCCCCCCCACTATCCCTTTCACTCTCCCCTCTTTCCTCTCTTCCTCTCTTTCCCTCCCTCTCCCCCTATCCCTTTCACTCTCCCTCTTCCTCTCTCTCCCTCCCTCTCCCCTATCCCTTTCACTCTCACTCTTCCTCTCTCTCCCTCCCTCTCCTCCCTCTCCCCCCCCTATCCCTTTCTCTCCTCTTCCTCTCTCTCCCTCCCTCTCCCCTATCCCTTTCACTCTTCCTCTCTCTCTCTCCCTCCCTCTCCCCTATCCCTTTCCTCTCCCTCTTCCTCTCTTCCCTCCCTCTCCCCTATCCCTTTCACTCTCCCTCTTCCTCTCTCTCCCTCCCTCTCCCCCTATCCCTTTCCTCTCCCTCTTCCTCTCTTTCCCCTCCCTCTCCCCTATCCCTTTCACTCTCCCTCTTCCTCTCTCTCCCTCCCTCTCCCCCTATCCCTCTTCCTCTCTCTCCCTCCCTCTCCCCTATCCCTTTCACTCTCCCTCTTCCTCTCTCTCCCTCCCCTCTCCCCCTATCCCTTTCACTCTTCCTCTCTCTCCTCCCTCTCTCCCTATCCTTTCCCTCTTCCTCTCTCTCCCTCCTCCCCCTATCCCTTTCACTCTTCCTCTCTCCTCTCCCTCTCCCCATATCCCTTTCACTCTCCCTCTTCCTCTCTCTCCCTTTCCTTTCCCTCTCCTTTTCCTCTCTCTCCCTCCCTCTCCCCCTATCCCTTTCACTCTCCCTCTTCCCTCTCTCCTCCCTCCCTCCCCCTATCCTCTCCCTCTTCCTCCCTCCTCCCTCCCTCTCCCCTATCCCTTTCACTCTCCCTCTTCCTCTCTCTCCCTCCTTCTCCCCCTATCCCTTTCACTCTTCCTCTCTCTCTCTCCCTCCCTCTCCCCCTATCCCTTTCCTCTCCCTCTTCCTCTCTTTCCGTCCCTCTCCCCCTATCCCTTTCACTCTCCCTCTTCCTCTCTCTCCCTCCTTCTCCCCCTATCCCTTTCACTCTCCCTCTTCCTCTCTCTCCCTCCCTCTCCCCCTATCCCTTTCACTCTCCCTCTTCCTCTCTTTCCTTCCTTATCCCTATCCCTTTCCCCTACTCTCCCTCTTCCTCTCTTTCCCTCCCTCTCCCCTATCCCTTTCACTCTCCCTCTTCCTCTTCCTCTCTTTCCCTCCCTCTCCCTATCCCTTTCACTCTCCCTCTTCCTCTCTCTTCCTCCCCTCTCCCCCTATCCCTTTCACTCTCCCTCTTCCTCTCTTTCCCTCCCTCTCCCCTATCCCTTTCACTCTCCCTCTTCCTCTCTTTCCCTCCCCTCTCCCCTATCCCTTTCACTCTCCCTCTTCCTCTCTTTCCCTCCCCTCTCCCCTATCCCTTTCACTCTCCCTCTTCTCTCCTCTCTTTCCCTCCCTCTCCCCCTATCCCTTTCACTCTCCTCTTCCTCTCTTTCCCTCCCTCTCCCCCCCTATCCCTTTCACTCTCCCTCTTCCTCTCTCTCCTCCCTCTCCCCCTATCCCTTTCACTCTCCCTCTTCCTCTCTCCCTTTCCCTCTCCCCCTATCCCTTCCTCTCCCTCTTCCCTCCTTTCCTCCTCTCCCCCTATCCCTTTCACTCTCCCTCTTCCTCTCTCTCCCTCCCTCTCCCCCTATCCCTTTCACTCTCCCTCTTCCTCTCTCTCCCTCCCTCTCCCCTATCCCTTTCACTCTCCCTCTTCCTCTCTTTCCCTCCCTCTCCCCTATCCCTTTCACTCTCCCTTCTCTCTCTCCTCTCCCCCTTCCCTTTCCTCTCCTCTTCCCTCTCCCTCCCCTCCCTCTCCCTTTCTCTCTCCCTCTTCCTCTCTCTTCCTCCCTCTCCCCCTATCCCTTTCACTCTCCCTCTTCCCCCTATCTCTCTCCCTCCCTCTCTCCCCTATCCCTTTCACTCTCCCTCTTCCTCTCTCTCCCTCCCTCTCCCCCTATCCCTTTCACTCTCCCTCTTCCTCTCCCTCTCCCTCCCTCTCCCCTATCCCTTTTCACTCTCCCTCTTCCTCTCTCTCTCTCCCTCCCTCTCCCCCTATCCCTTTCACTCTCCCTCTTCCTCCCTTTCCCTCCCTCTCCCTCCCCTATCCCTTTCACTCCCTCTCCTCTTCCTCTCTCTCCCTCCTTCTCCCCCTATCCCTTTCACTCTCCCTCTTCCTCTCTCTCTCCCTCCTCTCCCCTATCCCTTTCACTCTCCCTCTTCCTCTCTTTCCCTCCTTATCCCCCTATCCCTTTCACTCTCCCTCTTCCTCTCTCTCTTTCCCTCCCTCTCCCCCCCTATCCCTTTCACTCTCCCTCTTCCTCTCTCTCCCTCCTTCTCCCCTATCCCTTTTACTCTCCCTCTTCCTCTCTCTCTCCCTCCCTCTCCCCCTATCCCTTTCCTCTCCCTCTTCCTCTCTTTCCCTCCCTCTCCCCTCTATCCCTTTCACTCTCCCTCTTCCTCTCTCTCCCTCCTTCTCTATCCCTCCTCTCCCCCTCTTCCCTCTCTCCTCCCCCTATCCCTTTCACTCTCCCTCTTCCTCTCTCTCCCTCCCTCTCCCCCTATCCCTTTCACTCTCCCTCTTCCTCTCTCTCCCTCCCTCTCCCTATCCCTTTCACTCTTCCTCTCTCTCCTCCTCTCCCTATCCCTTTCACTCTCCCTCTTCCTCTCTCTCCCTCCCTCTCCCCCTATCCCTTTCACTCTTCCTCTCTCTCCCTCCCTCTCCCCTATCCCTTTCCCTCTTCCTCTCTCTCCCTCCCTCTCCCCCTATCCCTTTCACTCTCCCTCCTCTCTCTCCCCTCCCTCTCCCCATATCCCTTTCACTCTCCCTCTTCCTCTCTCTCCCCTATCCCCCTATCCCTCTCCCTCTTCCTCTCTCTCCCTCCTCTCCCCCTATCCCTTTCACTCTCCCTCTTCCTCTCTTTCCCTCCCTCTCCCCTATCCCTTTCACTCTCCCTCTTCCTCTCTCTCCCTCCCTCTCCCTATCCCTTTCTCCCTCTTCCTCTCTCTCCCTCCCTCTCCCTATCCCTTTCACTCTCCCTCTTCCTCTCTCTCCCTCCCTCTCCCTATCCCTTTCCTCTTCCTCTCCTCCCTCCCTCTCTCCCTATCCCTTTCCCTCTTCCTCTCTCTCCCTCCCTCTCCCCCTATCCCTTTCTCTCTCTTCCTCTCTCTCCCTCCCTCTCCCCATATCCCTTTCACTCTCCCTCTTCCTCCTCTCCCTCTCCCCTATCCCTTTCCCTCTCCCTCTTCCTCTCTCTCCCTCCCTCTCCCCTATCCTTTCACTCTCCCTCTTCCTCTCTCTCCTCCCTCTCCCCCTATCCCTCTTCCCTCTTCCCTCTTCCTCCTCTCCCCCTATCCCTTTCCTCTTCCTCTCTATCCCTTTCCCTCTCCCTATCCTCTCCCCCTATCCCTTTCTCTTCCTCTCTCCCTCCCTCCCTATCCCTTTCACTCTCCCTCTTCCTCTCTTTCCTCTCTCCTCCCTTCACTCCCTCTTCCTCCCTCCCTCTCCCCCCTATCCCTTTCACTCTCCTCTCTCTCTCTTCCCTCCCTCTCCCCCTTTCACTCCCTCTTCCTCTCCCTCCTTCCCCTCTTTCCCTCTCCCTCTTCTCCCCCCTCTCCCCCTATCCCTTTCACTCTCCCTCTTCCTCTCTCTCCCTCCCTCTCCCCCTATCCCTTTCACTCCCCTCTCCCCTCTCCCCTTTCACTCTCCTTCCTCTCCCTCCCTCCCCCTATCCCTTTCACTCTCCCTCTTCCTCTCTTCCTCCCTCTCCCCTAGGTCCCTTTCACTCTTCCTCTCTCCTCTCTCTCCCTCCCTCTCCCCTATCCCTTTCACTCTTCCCTCTTCCTCCTCTCCCACCCTTGGGGGCCTCTCCCGAACCTCTTTTCCTCTCTCCCCTATCCCTTTCTGTACTTCCTCCCTCTGGTAGGGAGGCGAGCCCTCTCTCCCTCCCCCTATCCCTTTCACTCTCCCTCTTCCTCTCTCTCCCTCTCCCCCCCCTTTCATCCCTCTTCCTCTCTCCTCTATCCCTTTCCTCTCCCTCTTCCTCCTCTCCCCTCTCCCCTATCCCTTTCACTCTCCCTCTTCCTCCCTTTCATCTCCCTCCTCTCCCCCCCTATCCCTTTCCTCTCCCTCTTCTCTCTCCCCTCTCCCCTATCTTTCCTCCCTCTTCCCCTATCCCTTTCCTCTCCCTCTTCCTCTCTCTCCCTCCCTCTCCCCCTATCCCTTTCACTCTCCT
This sequence comes from Oncorhynchus nerka, assembly GCF_034236695.1. Classification (NCBI taxonomy): domain Eukaryota; kingdom Metazoa; phylum Chordata; class Actinopteri; order Salmoniformes; family Salmonidae; genus Oncorhynchus; species Oncorhynchus nerka. The sequence goes on along the minus strand of NC_088398.1, from coordinate 9,058,255 downwards.
CTTCCTCTCTCTCCCTCCCTCTCCCCTCCCTTTCATCCCTCTTCCTCTCCCTCCTCTTCCCTTTCTCTCTTCCTCTCCCTCCCTCTCCCTATCCCTTTCACTCTCCCTCTTCCTCTCTCTCCTCCCTCTCCCCCTATCCCTTTCACTCTCCCTCTTCCTCTCTCTCCCTCCCTCTCCCCTATCCCTTTCACTCTCCTCTCTTTTCCCTCCCTCTCCCCCTCCCTCCTCTCCCTCCCTCCCTTTCACTCTCTCCCTATCCCTCCCTCTTCCTCTTCCCTCTTCCCTCCCTCTCCCTATCCCTTTCACTCTCCCTCTCCTTCTTTCCCTCCCCTCTCCCTCTCTTCCCTCTCCCTCCCTCCCTCTCCCTCTTCCTCTCTCCCCTCCTCCTCCCCCTATCCCTTTCATCCCTCTTCCTCTCTCTCCCCTCCCTTTCCTCTCCCCCTATCCCTTTCCTCTCCCCCTATCCCTTTCCTCTCCCTCTTCCTCCTTCCCCCTATCCCTTTCACTCTCCCCTCTTCCTCTCTCCCTCCCTCTCCCCCTATCCCTTTCACTCTCCTCTTCCTCTCTTTCCCCCTCTCCCCTCCCTATCCCTTTCACTCTCCCTCTTCCTCTCTCCCCTCCCTCTCCCCCTATCCCTTTCCTCTCCCTCTTCCTCTCTCCCCTATCCCTCCCTCTCCCCCTATCCCTCCCTCTCCCTCTTCCTCTCTCTCCCTCCCTCTCCCCCTATCCCTTTCACTCTTCCTCTCTCTCGTCCCTCTCCCCCTCCCCTTTCACTCCCCTCTTCCTATCCCCCTCCCTCCCCCTATCCCTTTCACTCCCTCTTTCCCTCCCTCTCCCCCTATCCCTTTCACTCTCCCTCTTCCTCTCTTTCCCTCCCTCTCCCTATCCCTTTCACTCTTCCTCTCTCTCCTCCCTCTTATCCCTCCTCTTCCCTATCCCCTCCCTCTCCCCTATCCCTTTCACTCTCCCTCCCTCTCCTCCCTATCCCTTTCCCTCTCCCTTCCTTCCTCTCTCTCCCTCCCTCTCCCCCTATCCCTTTCCCTTTCACTCTCCCTCTTCCTCTCTTTCCCTCCCTCTCCCCTATCCCTTTCACTCTCCCTCTTCCTCTCTCTCCCTCCCTCTCCCCTATCCCTTTCACTCTTCCTCTCTCTCCCTCCCTCTCCCTATCCCTTTCACTCTCCCTCTTCCTCTCTCCCCCCCTCTCCCCTATCCCTTTCCTCTTCCTCTCTCTCCCTCCCTCTCCCCCTATCCCTTTCCCTCTTCCTCTCTCTCCCTCCCTCTCCCTATCCCTTTCCTCTTCCTCCTCTCTCCCTCCCTCTCCCCATATCCCTTTCACTCTCCCTCTTCTCTCCTCTCCCTCCCTTTCCCTCTCCCTTTTCCTCTCTCTCCCTCCCTCTCCCCCTATCCCTTTCACTCTCCCTCTTCTTCTCTCTCCCTCCTCCCCTATCCCTCTCTCCCTCTTCCTCTCTCTCCCTCCCTCTCCCCCTATCCCTTTCCTCTCCCTCTTCCTCCTCTCCTCTCCCCTATCCCTTTCACTCTCCCTCTCTTCCTCTCTCTCTCCCTCCCTCTCCCCTATCCCTTTCCTCTCCCTCTTCCTCTCTTTCTGTCCCTCTCCCCCTATCCCTTTCACTCTCCCTCTTCCTCTCTCTCCCTCCTTCTCCCCCTATCCCTTTCACTCTCCCTCTTCCTCTCTTCTTTCCCTCCCTCTCCCCTATCCCTTTCACTCTCCCTCTTCCTCTCCCTCCTTCCTTATCCCCCTATCCCTTTCACTCTCCCTCTTCCTCTCTTTCCCTCCCCCTCCCCCTATCCCTTTCACTCTCCCTCTTCCTCTTCCTCTCTTTCCCTCCCTCTCCCTATCCCTTTCACTCTCCCTCTTCCTCTCTTTCCCTCCTTATCCCCCTATCCCTTTCACTCTCCCTCTTCCTCTCTTTCCCTCCCTCTCCCCCTATCCCTTTCACTCTCCCTCTTCCTCTCTCTCCCTCCTTCTCCCCTATCCCTTTCACTCTCCCTCTTCCTCTCTTTCCCTCCCTCTCCCCTATCCCCTTCACTCTCCCTCTTCCTCTCTCTCCCTCCTTCTCCCCCTATCCCTTTACTCTCCCTCTTCCTCTCTCTCCCTCCCTCTCCCCCTATCCCTTTCACTCTCCCTCTTCCTCCTTTCCCTCCCTCTCCCCCTATCCCTTTCACTCTCCCTCTTCCTCTTTTCCTCCTTATCCCCTATCCTTTATCTCTCCCTCTTCCTCTCTCTCCCTCCCTTTCCCCTATCCCTTTCACTCTCCCTCTTCCTCTCTCTCTTTGTCCCTCCCTCTCCCCTATCCCTTTCCTCTCCCTGTTCCTCTCTTTCCCACCCTCTCCCCTATCCCTTTCACTCTCCCTCTTCCTCTCTCTCCCTCCCTCTCCCCTATCCCTTTCACTCTTCCTCTCTCTCCCTCTTCCCTCCCTTTCCTCTCCCTCTTCCTCTCTCCCCTCCCTCTCCCCTATCCCTTTCACTCTTCCTCTCTCTCCCCTCTCCCCCTCCCTTTCCCTCTTCCTCTCTCTCTACTCCCTCCCTCTCCTCCTATCCCTTTCACTCTTCCTCTCTCTCCCTCCCTCTCCCCATATCCCTTTCACTCTCCCTCTTCCTCTCTCCCCTATCCCTTTCCCTCTCCTTTTCTCTCTCTCCCTCCCTCTCCCCTATCCCTTTCACTCTCCCTCTTCCTCTCTCTCCCTCCCTCTCCCCTATCCCTCTCCCTCTTCCTCTCTCTCCCCTCCCTCTCCCCCTATCCCTTTCACTCTCCCTCTTCCTCTCTCTCCCTCCTTCTCCCCCTATCCCTTTCACTCTTCCTCTCTCTCTCTCCCTCCCTCTCCCCTATCCCTTTCCTCTCCCTCTTCCTCTCTTTCCGTCCCTCTCCCCTATCCCTTTCACTCTCCCTCTTCCTCTCTCTCCCTCCTTCTCCCCCTATCCCTTTCACTCTCCCTCTTCCTCTCTCTCTTTCCCTCCCTCTCCCCCTATCCCTTTCACTCTCCCTCTTCCTCTCTTTCCTTCCTTATCCCCCTATCCCTTTCACTCTCCCTCTTCCTCTCTTTCCCTCCCCCTCCCCCTATCCCTTTCACTCTCCCTCTTCCTCTTCCTCTCTTTCCCTCCCTCTCCCCTATCCCTTTCACTCTCCCTCTTCCTCTCTTTCCCTCCTTATCCCCCTATCCCTTTCACTCTCCCTCTTCCTCTCTTTCCCTCCCTCTCCCCCTATCCCTTTCACTCTCCCTCTTCCTCTCTCTCCCTCCTTCTCCCCTATCCCTTTCACTCTCCCTCTTCCTCTCTTTCCCTCCCTCTCCCCTATCCCCTTCACTGTCCCTCTTCCTCTCCCTCCCTCCTTCTCCCCTATCCCTTTCACTCTCCCTTCCTCTTCCTCTTCTCTCCCTCCCTCTCCCTCCCTATCCCTTTCACTCTCCCTCTTCCTCTCTTTCCTCCTTATCCCCTATCCCTTTCACTCTCCTCTTCCTCTCTTTCCCTCCCTCTCCCCTATCCCTTTCACTCTCCCTCTTCCTCTCTCTCCCTCCTTCTCCCCCTATCCCTTTCACTCTCCCTCTTCCTCTCTTTCCCTCCCTCTCCCCCTATCCCCTTCACTCTCCCTCTTCCTCTCCCCTCCCTCCTTCCCCCCCAGCCCTTTCACTCTCCCTCTTCCTCTCTCTCCTCCCTCCTCTCCCCCTATCCCCTTCACTCTCCCTTTCCTCTCTTTCCCTCCTTATCCCCTATCCCTTTCACTCTCCCTCTTCCTCTCTTTCCCTCCCTCTCCCCCTATCCCTTTCACTCTCCCTCTTCCTCTCTCTCCCTCCTTATCCCCCTATCCCTTTCACTCTCCCTCTTCCTCTCTTTCCCTCACTCTCCCCCTATCCCTTTCACTCTCCCTCTTCCTCTCTTTCCCTCCCTCTCCCCCTATCCCCTTTCGCTCTCCCTCTTCCTCTCTCTCATCCACTATCCTGTAAAGAAGCTTGTTATTTTGTCAGATGTCTATTTTGGTGTGTCTTTGTTTCTCTGGTCCATGCCAATCCACAGCACCGCAGCCTGCCAAGACTGTGCAGTACATGAATCTGAAGCACCTAGCTGGTGTGTGTGTGTGTGTGTGTGTGTTAAAAGAACAGTGACAGTTGATCAGTATCCATTCACGTCTCTGCATGTCTTTTTTCATGTCTTCTTCCTTTAAGTCCTCTTTTCTTCAGTCTCCATTGATTGATCTCTTTCTCTCTCTCTCTGATCCCCTTCCTTTGTATCATTTACAATTCCCCCTCTCCTCTCGTTTCCTCCTCTCCCTCCTCAGATGTTTTGGAGAAATCTCTCTTTCATTTATTCTCTCCTCTAGTCTCCTGTCATGGGAAGGGATAGAGAGATGGGGGAAAGAAGGAGAGTGGGGAGAGGAGAAAGTACATTTCGTTATATCCTCTTTTTTAGACTGCTTGTAGCTGGAAGGGCAAATTTGTCGCGTTTCAGATATGAAGAGAGAGAGTGAGAGGTAGAGAGACAGAGAGAGATTTGAGTAGTTGTCAGGGCCATGCTGTAATGGAAAGAAGAGGGATGAGAGGAACTATAGAGGAGGGAGGATGGCGCCAGGGTGTCATATACACTTCTCTGTAAACAAAGTGACAGTCATTTACGAACTAACAATCCATACTTCCCTTTGCACTCATCCCTGACTACCTCGTTCCTGTCTTTCACCTCTCTCTATCGCTCCCTGTGTCTCTCGCTCTCTTGCTCTCTGTGTCTCGCTCTCTCTCGCTCGCTCTCTGTGTCTCTCACTCGCTCTCACATGCTCTCTCGCTCTATCTCTTTCTCACGCTCTAGCGCTCTCTCCCTCTTGCTCTCGCTCTCTCTCTCTGTCTCTCTTTCTCTCACGCTCTCTCTCTCTGTCTCTCTTTCTCTCTCTCTCTCTCTCTCTGTCTCTCTTTCTCTCGCTCGCTCTCTGTTTCTCTCTCTCGGTCTCTCTCGCTCTCTCACACGCTCTCTCTCTCTCCGTGTCTCTCTCACTCTCTCTGTCTCCCTCTCTCGCTCTCTCTCCCTGTCATTCTCTCTCTCCCTGTCATTCTCTCTCCCTGTCATTCTCTCTCTCCCTGTCATTCTCTCTTTCCCTGTCATTCTCTCTCCCTGTCATTCTCTCTCTCCCTGTCACTCTCTCTCTCTGTCACTCTCTCTCCCCGTCTCTCTCTCCCTGTCACTCTCTCTCCCTGTCACTCTCTCTCTCTCTGTCACTCTCTCTCTCCCTGTCTCTCTCTACCTCTGAGAAAGTGCTTCATCAGCCAGCTACAGTGATTTAACTCTCTCCATCCATTGCACTCCTCTCCTATTATCACTCTCTGTCTGTGTCTCTCTCTCTTGCTCTGTCTTGCTCTCTGTGTCTCTCTGTCTCGCTCGCTTTCTCGCTCTCTTGCTCTCTCTGTCTCGCTTGCTTTCTCTCTCGCTCTCTCTGTTTGTCTGTCTGTCTCTCTCTCGCTCTCTCTCTCGTTCTCTCGCTCTCTCTCTCTCCCTGTCTCTCTCTCTGTCTCTCTCTCTGTTGCTGTCGCTCTGTCTCTGTCACTCTCTCCCCGTCTCTCTCTCCCTGTCTCTCTCTCTCTCTCTGTCTCTCTCTCTTTCTCCCCCTGTCTTTCTCTCCCTGTCACTCTCTCTCTCCCTGTCACTCTCTCTCTCCCTGTCTCTCTCTCCCTCTGAGAAAGTGCTTCATCAGCCAGCTACAGTGATTTAACTCTCTCCATCATTGCACTCCTCTCCTATTTTCTCCATCTCCTCCTCTTGTTCCCCTCCTTTTGCATTTCCTTCCTTATCAAATATAGATGGGTTTTCTTGTACCTCCATCTCTTCCTCTCTCCTATCCTATTCTTTCAAAGTTGATTTTCCTCTCACTGCCTTTCTTCTTTAAAAAAATGAATCCTCTATTTCGAGAATGTGTATGTGTGAGAGAAAGTGTTTGTGTGGTGTGTGTATGTTTGTGTGTGTGTATGTGTGTGTATATGTTTGTGTGTTGTATGTGTGTGTGTGTATGTTTGTGTGATGTGTGTGTATGTTTGTGTGGTGTGTGTATGTTTGTGTGTGTATGTATGTTTGTGTGGTGTGTGTTTGTGTGGTGTGTGTATGTTTGTGTGGTGCGTGTATGTTTGTGTGGTGCGTGCATGTTTGTGTGGTGTGTGTATGTTTGTGTGGTGTTTGTGTTTGTGTGGTGTTTGTGTGGTGTGTGTATGTTTGTATGGTGCGTGTATGTTTGTGTTTGTGTGGTGTTTGTGTGGTGTTTATGTTTGTGTGGTGTTTGTGTGGTGTGTGTATGTTTGTATGGTGCGTGTATGTTTGTGTTTGTGTGGTGTTTGTGTTTGTGTGGTGTTTATGTTTGTGTGGTGTTTGTGTTTGTGTGGTGTGTGTATGTTTGTATGGTGTGTGTATGTTTGTGTGGTGTTTTGTGTGGTGTTTGTGTTTATGTGGTGTTTGTGTGGTGTTTGTGTTTTTGTTTGTGTGGTGTGTGTGTTTGTGTGGTGTTTGTGTGGTGTTTGTGTGGTGTTTGTGTTTGTGTGGTGTTTGTGTTTGTGTGGTGTGTGTGTTTGTGTGTGGTGTTTGTGTTTGTGTGGTGTGTGTGTTTTGTGTGGTGTGTGTTTGTGTTTGTGTGGTGTTTGTGTGGTGTGTGTATGTTTGTGTTTGTGTGGTGTGTGTATGTTTGTGTGGTGTTTGTGTGGTGTGTGTATGTTTGTGTTTGTGTGGTGGTTGTGTTTGTGTGGTGTTTATGTTTGTGTGGTGTTTGTGTTTGTGGTGTGTTTGTGTGGTGTTTGTGTTTGTGTGGTTTTTGTGTGGTGTTTGTGTTGTGTGTGGTGTTTGTGTTTGTGTGGTGTGTGTGGTGTTTGTGTTTATGTGGTGTTTGTGTTTTTGTTTGTGTGTGGTGTGTTTGTGTGTGTTTGTGTGTGTTTGTGTTTGTGTGGTTTGTGTGGTGTTTGTGTTTTGTGTTTGTGTGGTGTTTGTGTTTGTGTGGTGTTTGTGTTTGTGTGGTGTGTGTGGTGTTTGTGTTTATGTGGTGTTTGTGTTTTTGTTTGTGTGGTGTGTGTGTTTGTGTGGTGTTTGTGTGGTGTTTGTGTTTGTGTGTTTGTGTGGTGTTTGTGTGTGTGTGGTGTGTTTGTGTTTGTGTTTATGGTTGTGTTTGTGTTTTTGTTTGTGTTTGTGTGTGATGTTTGTGTTTGTGAGGTGCGTGTATGTTTGTGTTTGTATGGTGCGTGTATGTTTGTGTTTGTGTGTTTGTATGGTGTTTGTTTATGTTTGTGGGTGTTTGTGTTTGTGTGTGGTGTTTGTTTGTGTTTGTGTGGTGCGTGTATGTTTGTGTTTGTGTGGTGTTTGTGTTTGTGTGGTGCGTGTATGTTTATGTTTGTGTGGTGTTTGTGTTTGTGTGGTGCGTGTATGTTTGTGTTTGTGTGGTGTTTGTGTTTGTGTGTATGTTTGTGTTTGTGTGGTGTTTGTGTGGTGTGTGTTTGTGTGGTGTGTGTATGTTTGTGTGGTGCGTGTATGTTTGTGTGTGTGTGCATGTTTGTGTGGTGTGTGTATGTTTGTGTGGTGTGTGCATGTTTGTGTTTGTATGTTTGTGTGTTTGTGTTTGTGTGGTGTTTGTGTTTGTGTGGTGTTTGTGTGGTGTGTGTATGTTTGTGTGGTGTTTGTGTTTGTATGTTTTGTGTGGTGCGTGTATGTTTGTGTGGTGTTTGTGTTTGTGTGGTGTTTGTGTGGTGTGTGTATGTTTGTATGGTGCGTGTATGTTTGTGTTTGTGTGTATGTTTGTATTTGTGTGGTGTTTGTGTGGTGTGTGTATGTTTGTATGGTGTTTGTGTGTTTGTGTTTGTGTGGTGTTTGTGTGGTGTGTGTATGTTTGTGTGTGTGTATGTTTGTGTGGTGTGTGTATGTTTGTGTGGTGTGTGTATGTTTGTGTTTGTGTGGTGTGTGTATGTTTGTGTGGTGTGTATGTTTGTGTTTGTGTGGTGTTTGTGTGGTGTGTGTATGTTTGTGTGGTGTGTATGTTTGTGTTTGTGTGGTGTGTGTATGTTTGTGTGGTGTGTATGTTTGTGTTTGTGTGGTGTTTGTGTGGTGTGTGTATGTTTGTGTGGTGTGTGTATGTTTGTGTGGTGTGTGTATGTTTGTGTGTGTGTGTGTATGTTTGTGTTTGTGTGGTGTTTGTGTGGTGTGTGTATGTTTGTATGGTGCGTGTATGTTTGTGTGTGTGTATGTTGGTGTGGTGTGTGTATGTTTGTGTGTATGTTTGTGTGGTGTGTGTATGTTTGTGTGTGTGTGTGTGTATGTTTGTGTGTGTGGTGTGTATGTTTGTGTGTGAGTGGTGTTTGTGGTGTGTGTATGTTTGTGTGGTGTGTGTATGTTTGTGTGGTGCTTGTATGTTTGTGTGGTGTGTGTATGTTTGTGTGGTGTGTGTATGTTTGTGTGGTGCGTGTATGTTTGTGTGTGTGTATGTTTGTGTGTATGTGTGTATGTTTGTGTGGTGTGTATATGTTTGTGTGGTGCTTGCATGTTTGTGTGGTGTGTGTATGTTTGTGTTTCTGTGGTGTTTGTGTGTGTGTGGTGTGTGTATGTTTGTGTGGTGCGTGTATGTTTGTGTGGTGTTTGTGTGTGTGTGTCTGTGCAATATATTTCACAAAGGATTTCTACTGTATTCTCCTTGGCATTGATGTGTTGGGATCTGTATTGTTTATGATATTACCAGTTTCAATAATACAATGTGTGTCTGATGTATTATATCAGTTCACTGTGATACATAATAGATTATAGTTATATGGTCCAGTGTCTATACCATGGAGTTTGATGGATGTTGTGCTGGAGGCTTGGATGCTGTTGAGCAGAGGGAGGGGATACTGGAGGCTTGGATGCTGTTGAGCAGAGGGAGGGGATACTGGAGGCTTGGATGCTGTTGAGCAGAGGGAGGGGATACTGGAGGCTTGGATGCTGTTGAGCAGAGGGAGGGGATACTGGAGGCTTGGATGCTGTTGGGCAGAGGGAGGGGATACTGGAGGCTTGGATGCTGTTGAGCAGAGGGAGGGGATACTGGAGGCTTGGATGCTGTTGAGCAGAGGAGGGGATACTGGAGGCTTGGATGCTGTTGAGCAGAGGGAGGGGATACTGGAGGCTTGGATGCTGTTGGGCAGAGGGAGGGGATACTGGAGGCTTGGATGCTGTTGAGCAGAGGGAGGGGATACTGGACGCTTGGATGCTGTTGGGCAGAGGGAGGGGATACTGGAGGCTTGGATGCTGTTGAGCAGAGGGAGGGGATACTGGAGGCTTGGATGCTGTTGAGCAGAGGAGGGGATACTGGATGCTTGGATGCTGTTGGGCAGAGGGAGGGGATACTGGAGGCTTGGATGCTGTTGAGCAGAGGGAGGGGATACTGGACGCTTGGATGCTGTTGGGCAGAGGGAGGGGATACTGGAGGCTTGGATGCTGTTGAGCAGAGGGAGGGGATACTGGAGGCTTGGATGCTGTTGAGCAGAGGGAGGGGATACTGGAGGCTTGGATGCTGTTGAGCAGAGGGAGGGGATACTGGAGGCTTGGATGCTGTTGAGCAGAGGAGGGGATACTGGAGGCTTGGATGCTGTTGAGCAGAGGAGGGGATACTGGAGGCTTGGATGCTGTTGAGCAGAGGAGGGGAAACTGGAGGCTTGGATGCTGTTGGGCAGAGGGAGGGGATACTGGAGGCTTGGATGCTGTTGAGCAGAGGGAGGGGATACTGGAGGCTTGGATGCTGTTGAGCAGAGGAAGGGGATACTGGAGGCTTGGATGCTGTTGAGCAGAGGGAGGGGATACTGGAGGCTTGGATGCTGTTGAGCAGAGGGAGGGGATACTGGAGGCTTGGATGCTGTTGAGCAGAGGGAGGGGATACTGGAGGCTTGGATGCTGTTGGGCAGAGGAGGGGATACTGGAGGCTTGGATGCTGTTGAGCAGAGGGAGGGGATACTGGAGGCTTGGATGCTGTTGAGCAGAGGGAGGGGATACTGGAGGCTTGGATGCTGTTGGGCAGAGGGAGGGGATACTGGAGGCTTGGATGCTGTTGAGCAGAGGGAGGGGATACTGGACGCTTGGATGCTGTTGAGCAGAGGGAGGGGATACTGGAGGCTTGGATGCTGTTGAGCAGAGGGAGGGGATACTGGAGGCTTGGATGCTGTTGAGCAGAGGGAGGGGATACTGGAGGCTTGGATGCTGTTGAGCAGAGGGAGGGGATACTGGAGGCTTGGATGCTGTTGAGCAGGGTTTGATGAATGTCTTTTGCACTGTGCGACTGAGTTAATAGGACCAGCAAGGCTCTTGTTGTTATCCTGTATTGTGCTGTACTGCCATCTGTGAGGGTGTGTTTGCTGTAACAGGCCAGAGCGAATCTCTCTCTTGGGTTGCTACTGAACAGGCTTTTCAACTTTGTTTTTACTGAAGACTATTCCTGACTACAAAAAAAAAATGTTTTCAGCTCCCAAAGAAAGGTTGAAATGTCAATGGAAAACAGAACGGTGTGCGTGTGTGTGCGCACGTGCGTGCGTGGGTGGGTGGGTGGGTGTGTAGTTGCTGCTGCCCCGTGTAAATCTCTGGATCAGAGCGTTTGTTTAAATGAGCTGAGTTGAGTAACCTCTGCTAAAGCAGCTAGGGGCCTAACTCAGCCTCAGCTACATGTGTTCCACTCGGAGGGAAGGGAAGGGAAGGGAAGGGAAGGGGAGGGAAGGGGAGGGAGGGAGGGAGAGAGGGAGAGAGGGAGGGAGAGAGAGAGAGAGAGAGAGAGAGAGAGAGAGAGAGAGAGAGAGAGAGAGAGAGAGTTAAAGATAGGAGCTGGGAAGGTATACAGACAAAGAGGAACAGGAGGATGGCGGGAGAGAGACAAAAGGAGGAGGAGTTTTAGAGATTGATGGACAGGAAAACCATTTTGAAAACTAAAGGAGAAATAGAGGACAGTGCAGGGGTCAAGGGGCAGCATCATCCCTCTTGTTAAGGGATTGTCTCTCCCTTCTCTCCTTCCCCTTCTACGGTCAGGACAGCGTCAGCCGGGCATCTGGTACTTTAGGCACAAGGCTTCAAGCTGGTGTAATTGGGAAGCCTCGTGAAGCGGTGATGAAGATGTCTGGATCAGAATGAAAGAGTTTTCATCTCTTTTAACTGAGCCCCAAAGCCTCTGAGTCGGCCATCATGCCTCTCTCCATGCTGACAGTAAGTAGCCATAGAGATAACAGGGCAGAGGTCTTCTCTTCCTGCTGGCTATAATGATACAGCATGGTTTATTCATGTTGTAGACACCACTTCTGGTCACATCTGGCCTGACCTAGCTCACCTCTACACACACACACTGCAATGTAGACTGAGCCCTATGGACAGAGAGACAGAATCCCCAAGCAGCTTGGCTCTGTGGCTAATAGTGGTGAAGCTCTAAGATGGTTTTTAGGTCTAGAATCAGTGGTTAGAGGACCATTCTCTCTCCCTGTAGGATGTCTTCAGTGTCAGGTTGGCTTTGTCTGGGTTCGAAGGTGTGTGTGTGTGTGTGTGTGGGTGATGTTCCACTGTGTGACAGGTGAGAGGTCAGGTGATTATACACTCTGACAGCAGGTGAACTCTGTGAGAGAACGCTGTTGGCCGACACTTCTTAATGAGACCTGGCACCTGCCCTGCACCAAGGTGGGCCAAAAGGGCTAGCAGAGAGGGAGAGGAGAGGAGAGTAGAGGGAGAGAGGCCAAAAGGGCTAGCAGAGAGGGAGGAGGAGAGGAGAGGAGAGGGAGAGAGGCCAAAAGGGCTAGCAGAGAGGAAGGAGGAGAGGAGAGGAGAGGGGCCAAAAGGGCTAGCAGAGAGGGAGGAGGAGAGAAGAGTAGAGGGAGAGGGGCCAAAAGGGCTAGCAGAGAGGGAGGAGGAGAGGGAGAGGGGCCAAAAGGGCTAGCAGAGAGGGAGGAGGAGAGGAGAGGGAGAGGGGCCAAAAGGGCTAGCAGAGAGGGAGAGGAGAGTAGAGGGAGAGAGGCCAAAAGGGCTAGCAGAGAGGGAGAGGAGAGGAGAAAAGGAGAGGAGAGGGAGAGAGGCAAAAGGGCTAGCAGAGAGGAGAGAGAGGAGGAGGAGAGGAGAGGGGCCAAAGGGCTAGCAGAGAGGGAGGAGGAGAGAAGAGTAGAGGGAGAGGGGCCAAAAGGGCTAGCAGAGAGGAAGGAGGAGAGGGAGAGGGGCCAAAAGGGCTAGCAGAGAGGGAGGAGGAGAGGGAGAGGGGCCAAAAGGGCTAGCAGAGAGGGAGAGGAGAGGAGAGTAGAGGGAGAGGGGCCAAAAGGGCTAGCAGAGAGGGAGGAGGTGAGAATAGTAGAGGGAGAGTGGCCAAAAGGGCTAGCAGAGAGGGAGGAGGAGAGAAGAGTAGAGGGAGAAGGGCCAAAAGGGCTAGCAGATAGGGAGAGGAGAGGCGAGGGAGAGGGGCCAAAAGGGCTAGCAGAGAGGGAGGAGGAGAGGAGAGTAGAGGGAGAGGGGCCAAAAGGGCTAGCAGAGAGGGAGAGGAGAGTAGAGTAGAGGGAGAGAGGCCAAAAGGGCTAGCAGAGAGGGAGAGGAGAGGGGCCAAAAGGGCTAGCAGAGAGGGAGAGGGAGAGGGGCCAAAAGAGCTAGCAGATAGGGAGAGGAGAGGGAGAGTAGAGCAGAGGGAGAGAGGCCAAAAGGGCTAGCAGATAGGGAGAGGAGAGGAGAGTAGAGGGAGAGGGGCCAAAAGGGCTAGAGGAGAGGAGAGGGAGAGGGGCGAAAAGGGCTAGCAGAGAGGGAGGAGGAGAGTAGAGGGAGAGGGGCCAAAAGGGCTAGCAGAGAGGGAGGGAGGAGAGGGAGAGGAGGGAGAAAAGGAGAGTAGAGGGAGAGGGGCCAAAAGGGCTAGCAGAGAGGGAGGAGAGGACAGCAGAGGGAGAGGGGCCAAAAGGGCTAGCAGAGAGGGAGGAGGAGAGGAGAGGGAGAGGGCCAAAAGGGCTAGCAGAGAGGGAGGAGGAGAGAGAGAGGAGAGGGGCCAAAAGGGCTAGCAGAGAGGGGAGAGGGAGAGGGAGAGGGGCCAAAAGGGCTAGCAGAGAGGGAGGAGGAGAGAAGAGTAGAGGGAGAGGGGCCAAAAGGGCTAGCAGAGAGGGAGGAGGAGAGGAGAGTAGAGGGAGAGAGGCCAAAAGGGCTAGCAGAGAGGGAGAGGAGAGGAGAGGGAGACGGGCCAAAAGGGCTAGCAGAGAGGGAGAGGAGAGGGAGAGGGAGATGGGCCAAAAGGGCTAGCAGAGAGGGGAGAGGAGAGTAGAGGGAGAGGGGCCAAAAGGGCTAGCAGAGAGGGAGGAGGAGAGGAGAGAGGAGAGGGGCCAAAAGGGCTAGCAGAGAGGAGGAGGAGGAGGAGAGGGAGGGGCCAAAAGGGCTAGCAGAGAGGGAGGAGGAGAGGAGAGTAGAGGGGAGAGGGGCCAAAAGGGCTAGCAGAGAGGGAGGAGGAGAGGGAGAGTAGAGGGAGAGAGGCCAAAAGGGCTAGCAGAGAGGAGATGAGAGGGAGATGGGCCAAAAGGGCTAGCAGAGAGGGAGGAGGAGAGGAGAGTAGAGGGAGAGGGGCCAAAAGGGCTAGCAGAGGGGGAGAGGAGAGGACAGCAGAGGGAGAGGGGCCAAAAGGGCTAGCAGAGAGGGAGGAGGAGAGGAGAGGGAGAGGGGCCAAAAGGGCTAGCAGAGAGGGAGGAGGAGAGAAGAGTAGAGGGAGAGGGGCCAAAAGGGCTAGCAGAGAGGGAGGAGGAGAGGAGAGGGAGAGGGGCCAAAAGGGCTAGCAGAGAGGGGAGAGGAGAGGGAGAGGGGCCAAAAGGGCTAGCAGAGAGGGAGGAGGAGAGAAGAGTAGAGGGAGAGGGGCCAAAAGGGCTAGCAGAGAGGGAGGAGGAGAGGGCTAGAGAGGGAGAGAGGGCCAAAAGGGCTAGCAGAGAGGGAGAGGAGAGGAGGGGAGAGGGGCCAAAAGGGCTAGCAGAGAGGGAGAGGAGAGAGGGAGGGAGATGGGCCAAAAGGGCTAGCAGAGAGGAGAGAGGAGAGTAGAGGGAGAGGGGCCAAAAGGGCTAGCCAGGAGGGCTAGAGGGAGGAGGAGAGGAGAGGGAGAGGGGCCAAAAGGGCTAGCAGAGAGGGAGAGGAGAGGGGGCCAAAGGGCTTGCAGAGAGAGAGGGAGAGGGAGAGGGGCCAAAAGGGCTAGCAGAGAGGGAGAGGAGAGGGGCCAAAAGGGCTAGCAGAGAGGGAGGGGAGAGGAGAGAGGGAGAGGGGCCAAAAGGGCTAGCAGAGAGGGGAGAGGAGAGGGAGAGGGGCCAAAAGGGCTAGCAGAGAGGGAGAGGGAGGAAAGCAGAGGGAGAGGTGCCAAAAGGGCTAGCAGATAGGGAGAGGGGCCAAAAGGGCTAGCAGATAGGGAGAGGCGAGGGAGAGGGGCCAAAAGGGATAGCAGAGAGGGAGAGGAGAGGACAGCAGAGGGAGAGGGGCCAAAAGGGCTAGCAGATAGGGAGAGGGAGAGGGGCCAAAAGGGCTAGCAGATAGGGAGAGGCGAGGAGAGGGAGAGGGAGGGGGGCCAAAGGGGCTAGCAGAGAGGGAGGAGGAGAGGAGAGTAGAGGGAGAGGGGCCAAAAGGGCTAGCAGAGAGGGAGGAGGAGAGAAGAGTAGAGGGAGAGGGGCCAAAAGGGCTAGCAGAGAGGGGAGGAGGAGAGGGAGAGGGGCCAAAAGGGCTAGCAGAGAGGGAGGAGGAGAGGGAGAGGGGCCAAAAGGGCTAGCAGAGAGGGAGGAGGAGAGGGAGAGGGGCCAAAAGGGCTAGCAGAGAGGGAGGAGGAGAGGGAGAGAGGCCAAAAGGGCTAGCAGAGAGGGAGGAGGAGAGGGAGAGGGGCCAAAAGGGCTAGCAGAGAGGGAGGAGGAGAGGAGAGTAGAGGGAGAGGGGCCAAAAGGGCTAGCAGAGAGGGAGGAGGAGAGAAGAGTAGAGGGAGAGGGGCCAAAAGGGCTAGCAGAGAGGGAGGAGGAGAGAAGAGTAGAGGGAGAGAGGCCAAAAGGGCTAGCAGAGAGGGAGGAGGAGAGGGAGAGGGGCCAAAAGGGCTAGCAGAGAGGGAGGAGGAGAGGAGAGGGAGAGGGGCCAAAAGGGCTAGCAGAGAGGAGAGGGAGAGGGGTCAAAAGGGATAGCAGATAGGGAGAGGAGAGGAGCCAAAAGGGCTAGCAGAGAGGGAGAGGAGAAGGAGAGGGGCCAAAAGGGCTAGCAGATAGGGAGAGGAGAGGAGAGTAGAGGGAGAGGGGCCAAAAGGGCTAGCAGAGAGGGAGGAGGAGAGGAGAGGGAGAGGGGCCAAAAGGGCTAGCAGAGAGGGAGAGGAGAGGGGCCAAAAGGGCTTGCAGAGAGGGAGAGGAGAGGGAGAGGGGCCAAAAGGGCTAGCAGAGAGGGAGAGGAGAGGGGCCAAAAGGGCTTGCAGAGAGGGAGAGGAGAGGGAGAGGGGCCAAAAGGGCTAGCAGAGAGGGAGAGGAGAGGGGCCAAAAGGGCTTGCAGAGAGGGAGAGGAGAGGGAGAGGGGCCAAAAGGGCTAGCAGAGAGGGAGAGGAGAGGAGAGGGAGAGGGGCCAAAAGGGCTAGCAGAGAGGGAGGGGAGAGGAGAGGAGAGGGAGAGGGGCCAAAAGGCCTAGCAGAGAGGGAGGGGAGAGGGAGAGGGGCCAAAAGGGCTAGCAGAGAGGGAGAGGAGAGGAGAGGAGAGGGAGAGGGGCCAAACGGGCTAGCAGAGAGGGAGAGGAGAGGACAGCAGAGGGAGAGGGGCCAAAAGGGCTAGCAGATAGGGAGAGGCGAGGAGAGGGAGAGGGGCCAAAAGGGCTAGCAGAGAGGGAGGAGGAGAGTAGAGTAGAGGGAGAGGGGCCAAAAGGGCTAGCAGAGAGGGAGGAGGAGAGAAGAGTAGAGGGAGAGGGGCCAAAAGGGCTAGCAGAGAGGGAGGAGGAGAGGAGAGGGAGAGGGGCCAAAAGGGCTAGCAGAGAGGGAGGAGGAGAGGAGAGGGAGAGGGGCCAAAAGGGCTAGCAGATAGGGAGAGGGGCCAAAAGGGATAGCAGATAGGGAGAGGAGTGGAGAGGGAGAGGGGCCAAAAGGGCTAGCAGAGAGGGAGAGGAGAGGGGCCAAAAGGGCTAGCAGAGAGGGAGGAGGAGAGAAGAGTAGAGGGAGAGGGGCCAAAAGGGCTAGCAGATAGGGGAGAGGAGAGGGAGAGGGGCCAAAAGGGCTAGCAGAGGGGGGAGAGGAGAGGGAGAGGGGCCAAAAGGGCTAGCAGAGAGGGAGGAGGAGAGGAGAGTAGAGGGAGAGGAGAGGAGAGGGAGAGGGGCCAAAAGGGCTAGCAGAGAGGAGAGGGAGAGGGGCCAAAAGGGATAGCAGAGAGGAGAGGGAGAGGGGCCAAAAGGGATAGCAGAGAGGGAGGAGGAGAGGAGAGTAGAGGGAGAGGAGAGGAGAGGGAGAGGGGCCAAAAGGGCTAGCAGATAGGGAGATGAGAGGAGAGGGAGAGGGGCCAAAAGGGCTAGCAGAGAGGGAGGAGGAGAGGAGAGTAGAGGGAGAGGAGAGGAGAGGGAGAGGGGCCGAAAGGGCTAGCAGAGAGGGAGAGGAGAGGAGAGTAGAGGGAGAGGGGCCAAAAGGGCTAGCAGAGAGGGAGAGGAGAGTAGAGGGAGAGGGGCCAAAAGGGCTAGCAGAGAGGGAGGAGAGGAGAGTAGAGGGAGAGGGGCCAAAAGAGCTAGCAGAGAGGGAGAGTAGAGGGAGAGGGGCCAAAAGGGCTAGCAGAGAGGGAGGAGGAGAGGAGAGGGAGAGGGGCCAAAAGGGCTAGCAGAGAGGGAGAGGGGCCAGAAGTGGAGATGGAGAGAGATTAAGGGAAGAGTGGTAGAGGAAGAGTGGGATAAAGAACAGAAGAGAGAAAGATGGAGGAAGAAGCAGAGTGACAGAGGTAGAGGAAGAGTTGGAATAGAGAGATGGAGGGAGTAGTAGAGAAAGATGGGAGGGAGAGGGGGAGATGAAGTGAGGGGGTGAGGGGAAGATGAGAAGGAGTCACCTTGCCCCAATCTTTGAATGTGTTTCCCTTCTGTTCCCCTGAGACTGAACAGTGTTATTATACAGTATAATTCACCCCTGGGGAACTACATCAGCACCGTGATTAGTGAGTCAAGTAGTATTTATGTAGCTTTAACCTTCACCAAGCCAGGTAGACTTGAATACTGCACCAGGGTTTGCGCTAACTCAGTCCCAGATCTCGATGTGCCAGGTCCAGGCTTTAAAGTCCAGGATATAGAAGGTTTTTACACCTTTGCCCTATTCATACTCAGAGCTATAAACAGAGAGGGTTGGTGTATAGTGAACCAGAATGATTCATACTCAGAGCTATAAACAGAGAGTGTTGGTGTATAGTGAACCAGAATGATTCATACTCAGAGCTATAAACAGAGAGGGTTGGTGTATAGTGAACCAGAATGATTCATACTCAGAGCTATAAACAGAGAGGGTTGGTGTATAGTGAACCAGAATGATTCATACTCAGAGCTATAAACAGAGAGGGTTGGTGTATAGTGAACCAGAATGATTCATACTCAGAGCTATAAACAGAGAGGGTTGGTGTATAGTGAACCAGAATTATTCATACTCAGAGCTATAAACAGAGAGGGTTGGTGTATAGTGAACCAGAATGATTCATACTCAGAGCTATAAACAGAGAGGGTTGGTGTATAGTGAACCAGAATGATTCATACTCAGAGCTATAAACAGAGAGGGTTGGTGTATAGTGAACCAGAATGATTCATACTCAGAGCTATAAACAGAGAGGGTTGGTGTATAGTGAACCAGAATGATTCATACTCAGAGCTATAAACAGAGAGGGCTGGTGTATAGTGAACCAGAATGATTCATACTCAGAGCTATAAACAGAGAGGGTTGGTGTATAGTGAACCAGAATGATTCATACTCAGAGCTATAAACAGAGAGGGTTGGTGTATAGTGAACCAGAATTATTCATACTCAGAGCTATAAACAGAGAGGGTTGGTGTATAGTGAACCAGAATGATTCATACTCAGAGCTATAAACAGAGAGGGTTGGTGTATAGTGAACCAGAATGATTCATACTCAGAGCTATAAACAGAGAGGGTTGGTGTATAGTGAACCAGAATGATTCATACTCAGAGCTATAAACAGAGAGGGTTGGTGTATAGTGAACCAGAGTGATTCATACTCAGAGCTATAAACAGAGAGGGTTGGTGTATAGTGAACCAGAATGAGTCATACTCAGAGCTATAAACAGAGAGGGTTGGTGTATAGTGAACCAGAATGATTCATACTCAGAGCTATAAACAGAGAGTTGGTGTAGAGTGAACCAGAATGATTCATACTCAGAGCTATAAACAGAGAGAGTTGGTGTATAGTGAACCAGAATGATTCATACTCAGAGCTATAAACAGAGAGGGTTGGTGTATAGTGTACCAGAATGATTCATACTCAGAGCTATAAACAGAGAGGGTTGGTGTATAGTGAACCAGAATGATTCATACTCAGAGCTATAAACAGAGAGGGTTGGTGTATAGTGAACCAGAATGATTCATACTCAGAGCTATAAACAGAGAGGGTTGGTGTATAGTAAACCAGAATGATTCATACTCAGAGCTATAAACAGAGAGTGTTGGTGTATAGTGAACCAGAATGATTCATACTCAGAGCTATAAACAGAGAGGGTTGGTGTATAGTGAACCAGAATGATTCATACTCAGAGCTATAAACAGAGGGAGTTGATGTATAGTGAACCAGAATGATTCATACTCAGAGCTATAAACAGAGAGTTGGTGTATAGTGAACCAGAATGATTCATACTCAGAGCTATAAACAGAGAGAGTTGGTGTATAGTGAACCAGAATGATTCATACTCAGAGCTATAAACAGAGAGAGTTGATGTATAGTGAACCAGAATGATTCATACTCAGAGCTATAAACAGAGAGGGTTGGTGTATAGTGAACCAGAATGATTCATACTCAGAGCTATAAACAGAGAGGGTTGGTGTATAGTGAACCAGAATGATTCATACTCAGAGCTATAAACAGAGAGGGTTGGTGTATAGTGAACCAGAATGATTCATACTCAGAGCTATAAACAGAGAGGGTTGCTGTATAGTGAACCAGAATGATTCATACTCAGAGCTATAAACAGAGGGAGTTAATGTATAGTGAACCAGAATGATTCATACTCAGAGCTATAAACAGAGAGGGTTGGTGTATAGAGAACCAGAATGATTCATACTCAGAGCTATAAACAGAGAGGGTTGGTGTATAGTGAACCAGAATGATTCATACTCAGAGCTATAAACAGAGAGGGTTGGTGTATAGTGAACCAGAATGATTCATACTCAGAGCTATAAACAGAGAGGGTTGGTGTATAGTGAACCAGAATGATTCATACTCAGAGCTATAAACAGAGAGGGTTGCTGTATAGTGAACCAGAATGATTCATACTCAGAGCTATAAACAGAGAGGGTTGGTGTATAGTGAACCAGAATGAGTCATACTCAGAGCTATAAACAGAGAGGGTTGGTGATTCATAGTGAACCAGAATGATTCATACTCAGAGCTATAAACAGAGAATGATTTGGTGTTGGAGTGAACCAGAATGATTCATACTCAGAGCTATAAACAGAGCTATAAACAGAGAGAGTTATAAACAGAGTGTATAGTGAACCAGAATGATTCATACTCAGAGCTATAAACAGAGAGGGTTGGTGTATAGTGAACCAGAATGATTCATACTCAGAGCTATAAACAGAGAGGGTTGGTGTATAGTGAACCAGAATGATTCATACTCAGAGCTATAAACAGAGAGGGTTGGTGTATAGTGAACCAGAATGATTCATACTCAGAGCTATAAACAGAGAGGGTTGGTGTATAGTAAACCAGAATGATTCATACTCAGAGCTATAAACAGAGAGTGTTGGTAAACAGTATAGTGAACCAGAATGATTCATACTCAGAGCTATAAACAGAGAGGGTTGGTGTATAGTGAACCAGAATGATTCATACTCAGAGCTATAAACAGAGGGAGTTGATGTATAGTGAACCAGAATGATTCATACTCAGAGCTATAAACAGAGAGTTGGTGTATAGTGAACCAGAATGATTCATACTCAGAGCTATAAACAGAGAGAGTTGGTGTATAGTGAACCAGAATGATTCATACTCAGAGCTATAAACAGAGAGAGTTGCTGATGTGAACCAGTGAACCAGAATGATTCATGACTCAGAGCTATAAACAGAGAGGGTTGGTGTATAGTGAACCAGAATGATTCATACTCAGAGCTATAAACAGAGAGGGTTGTGTATAGTGAACCAGAATGATTCATACTCAGAGCTATAAACAGAGAGGGTTGGTGTATAGTGAACCAGAATGATTCATACTCAGAGCTATAAACAGAGAGGGTTGCTGTATAGTGAACCAGAATGATTCATACTCAGAGCTATAAACAGAGGGAGTTAATGTATAGTGAACCAGAATGATTCATACTCAGAGCTATAAACAGAGAGGGTTGGTGTATAGAGAACCAGAATGATTCATACTCAGAGCTATAAACAGAGAGGGTTGGTGTATAGTGAACCAGAATGATTCATACTCAGAGCTATAAACAGAGAGGGTTGGAGCTATAAACAGAGAGGGTTGGTGTATAGTGAACCAGAATGATTCATACTCAGAGCTATAAACAGAGAGGGTTGGTGTATAGTGAACCAGAATGATTCATACTCAGAGCTATAAACAGAGAGGGTTGCTGTATAGTGAACCAGAATGATTCATACTCAGAGCTATAAACAGAGAGGGTTGGTGTATAGTGAACCAGAATGAGTCATACTCAGAGCTATAAACAGAGAGGGTTGGTGTATAGTGAACCAGAATGATTCATACTCAGAGCTATAAACAGAGAGTTGGTGTAGAGTGAACCAGAATGATTCATACTCAGAGCTATAAACAGAGAGAGTTGGTGTATAGTGAACCAGAATGATTCATACTCAGAGCTATAAACAGAGAGGGTTGGTGTATAGTGTACCAGAATGATTCATACTCAGAGCTATAAACAGAGAGGGTTGGTGTATAGTGAACCAGAATGATTCATACTCAGAGCTATAAACAGAGAGGGTTGGTGTATAGTGAACCAGAATGATTCATACTCAGAGCTATAAACAGAGAGGGTTGGTGTATAGTAAACCAGAATGATTCATACTCAGAGCTATAAACAGAGAGTGTTGGTGTATAGTGAACCAGAATGATTCATACTCAGAGCTATAAACAGAGAGGGTTGGTGTATAGTGAACCAGAATGATTCATACTCAGAGCTATAAACAGAGGGAGTTGATGTATAGTGAACCAGAATGATTCATACTCAGAGCTATAAACAGAGAGTTGGTGTATAGTGAACCAGAATGATTCATACTCAGAGCTATAAACAGAGAGAGTTGGTGTATAGTGAACCAGAATGATTCATACTCAGAGCTATAAACAGAGAGAGTTGATGTATAGTGAACCAGAATGATTCATACTCAGAGCTATAAACAGAGAGGTTGGTGTATAGTGAACCAGAATGATTCATACTCAGAGCTATAAACAGAGAGGGTTGGTGTATAGTGAACCAGAATGATTACTAGAGCTATAAACAGAGAGGGTATAAACAGAGTTGGTGTATAGTGAACCAGAATGATTCATACTCAGAGCTATAAACAGAGAGGGTTGCTGTATAGTGAACCAGAATGATTCATACTCAGAGCTATAAACAGAGGGAGTTAATGTATAGTGAACCAGAATGATTCATACTCAGAGCTATAAACAGAGAGGGTTGGTGTATAGAGAACCAGAATGATTCATACTCAGAGCTATAAACAGAGAGGGTTGGTGTATAGTGAACCAGAATGATTCATACTCAGAGCTATAAACAGAGAGGGTTGGTGTATAGTGAACCAGAATGATTCATACTCAGAGCTATAAACAGAGAGGGTTGGTGTATAGTGAACCAGAATGATTCATACTCAGAGCTATAAACAGAGAGGAGCTTGCTGTATAGTGAACCAGAATGATTCATACTCAGAGCTATAAACAGAGGGAGTTAATGTATAGTGAACCAGAATGATTCATACTCAGAGCTATAAACAGAGAGGGTTGGTGTATAGAGAACCAGAATGATTCATACTCAGAGCTATAAACAGAGAGGGTTGGTGTATAGTGAACCAGAATGATTCATACTCAGAGCTATAAACAGAGAGAGTTGATGTATAGTGAACCAGAATGATTCATACTCAGAGCTATAAACAGAGAGGGTTGGTGTATAGTGAACCAGAATGATTCATACTCAGAGCTATAAACAGAGAGGGTTGGTGTATAGTAAACCAGAATGATTCATACTCAGAGCTATAAACAGAGAGTGTTGGTGTATAGTGAACCAGAATGATTCATACTCAGAGCTATAAACAGAGAGGGTTGGTGTATAGTGAACCAGAATGATTCATACTCGGAGCTATAAACAGAGAGAGTTGGTGTATAGTGAACCAGAATGATTCATACTCAGAGCTATAAACAGAGAGAGTTGATGTATAGTGAACCAGAATGATTCATACTCAGAGCTATAAACAGAGAGGGTTGGTGTATAGTGAACCAGAATGATTCATACTCAGAGCTATAAACAGAGAGGGTTGGTGTATAGTGAACCAGAATGATTCATACTCAGAGCTATAAACAGAGAGGGTTGGTGTATAGTGAACCAGAATGATTCATACTCAGAGCTATAAACAGAGAGGGTTGCTGTATAGTGAACCAGAATGATTCATACTCAGAGCTATAAACAGAGGAGTTAATGTATAGTGAACCAGAATGATTCATACTCAGAGCTATAAACAGAGAGGTTGGTGTATAGAGAACCAGAATGATTCATACTCAGAGCTATAAACAGAGAGGGTTGGTGTATAGTGAACCAGAATGATTCATACTCAGAGCTATAAACAGAGAGGGTTGGTGTATAGTGAACCAGAATGATTCATACTCAGAGCTATAAACAGAGAGGGTTGGTGTATAGTGAACCAGAATGATTCATACTCAGAGCTATAAACAGAGAGGGTTGCTGTATAGTGAACCAGAATGATTCATACTCAGAGCTATAAACAGAGAGGGTTGGTGTATAGTGAACCAGAATGATTCATACTCAGAGCTATAAACAGAGAGGGTTGGTGTATAGTGAACCAGAATGATTCATACTCAGAGCTATAAACAGAGAGTTGGTGTATAGTGAACCAGAATGATTCATACTCAGAGCTATAAACAGAGAGAGTTGGTGTATAGTGAACCAGAATGATTCATACTCAGAGCTATAAACAGAGAGAGTTGATGTATAGTGAACCAGAATGATTCATACTCAGAGCTATAAACAGAGAGGGTTGGTGTATAGTGAACCAGAATGATTCATACTCAGAGCTATAAACAGAGAGGGTTGGTGTATAGTGAACCAGAATGATTCATACTCAGAGCTATAAACAGAGAGGGTTGGTGTATAGTGAACCAGAATGATTCATACTCAGAGCTATAAACAGAGAGGGTTGCTGTATAGTGAACCAGAATGATTCATACTCAGAGCTATAAACAGAGGGAGTTAATGTATAGTGAACCAGAATGATTCATACTCAGAGCTATAAACAGAGAGGGTTGGTGTATAGAGAACCAGAATGATTCATACTCAGAGCTATAAACAGAGAGGGTTGGTGTATAGTGAACCAGAATGATTCATACTCAGAGCTATAAACAGAGAGGGTTGGTGTATAGTGAACCAGAATGATTCATACTCAGAGCTATAAACAGAGAGGGTTGGTGTATAGTGAACCAGAATGATTCATACTCAGAGCTATAAACAGAGAGGGTTGCTGTATAGTGAACCAGAATGATTCATACTCAGAGCTATAAACAGAGGGAGTTAATGTATAGTGAACCAGAATGATTCATACTCAGAGCTATAAACAGAGAGGGTTGGTGTATAGAGAACCAGAATGATTCATACTCAGAGCTATAAACAGAGAGGGTTGGTGTATAGTGAACCAGAATGATTCATACTCAGAGCTATAAACAGAGAGAGTTGATGTATAGTGAACCAGAATGATTCATACTCAGAGCTATAAACAGAGAGAGTTGATGTATAGTGAACCAGAATGATTCATACTCAGAGCTATAAACAGAGAGAGTTGATGTATAGTGAATCAGAATGATTCATACTCAGAGCTATAAACAGAGAGAGTTGATGTATAGTGAACCAGAATGATTCATACTCAGAGCTATAAACAGAGAGAGTTGATGTATAGTGAATCAGAATGATTCATACTCATACTAAACGACTCTTCCTTCAGGAACAGAGCTAAACACATTAGTGCTGCTACTCTAAGTGTTTTCTTTCCTGCATCATGCTCTTTATATAGCGCACTAACATAGTGTTCATTAGGCCCTACTCCCTCCTCTCCTCCTCCCTCCTTTCCTCTCCCCTCCTCTCCTCCTCTCCTCCTCTCCTCCACTAATAACAGCTTTCCTGTTTTCTCCCGCCTCTCCACCTCCAACCCTTCATCACTCCTTCATGCAGTGAATATAAATGCACAGCGTACCTCAGCTCATCTCCCTCCGCCTTGTTTCTCTCCATCTCTTCATCTCTCTAACTCTGCCTGCTTCATCTCTCCTTCTTTCCTTTGCTATATCCTTCCATCTCCCCACCTCCCACCACCACGGGCTCTCCTCTCTATCGATCCATCTCTTCACCTCCGTTTCTCCATCTACCCATCCCTACACCACCACCGTCTCTTCCTCTGTCTGCTGATAAAGATCTTTAATGAATCAATCCAGATGCTACTCACATAATCTCTCTCTCAATTCAAAGGTCTTTATTGGCATGGGAAACATATGTTTACATTGCCAAAGCAAGTTAAATAGACAATAAACAAAAGGGAAATAAACAAGGTAAATAAAACATGAACAGTAAACATTACACTCAAAACAGTTTTAAATGTTTTAAGTGTTGTAACAATGTGCAAATAGGTCACAAAACAGGTCCCAGATCTTGCTGCTGTGATGGCACACTGTCACGACTTCCGCCGAAGTCGGCTACTCTCCTTGTTCGGGCGGCATTCAACGTAACTGACTTTCTAGCCATCGTCGCTCCATTTTTCATGTATCCATTTGTTTTGTCTTGTTCCCTGCACACCTGCTTTTCATTCCCCAATCAATCTACATGTATTTATTCCTCTGTTCCCCATCATGTCTTTGTGTGAGATTGTTTGTGTTCGTGTGTATTGTTGACGCGCCAGGCTGGCTTGTTTTTTCTGTGTTATTTTTCAAGAAGATGTTTATTGTTAAACATAATTCTTGTGACTGTTTTGCGTGTTTTGCACTTTTGCCTCAATAAAGTGTGCGCCTGTTCACAAATCTCTGCTCTCCTGCACCTGACTTCGCTACCAGTACGCACACATCTGACACACACTGTGGTACTTCACCTCATAGATACTATGGGAGTTTATTAAGATTGGATTTGTTTTCAAATTCTTTATTGGTCTGTGTAATCTGAGAGAAATATGTGTCTCTGATTTGGACATACAATTGGCAGGAGGTTAGAGCAGCTCACTTTCCACCTCATTTTGTGGGCAGTTGGCACATAGCCTGTCTTCTCTTGAGAGCAAGGTCTGTCAACTGCTCACCCAGAAGCAGCACCCCTAGTGGCCGGGGACTTTAATGCAGGCAAACTTAAATCAGTTTTACCACATTTTTACCAGCATGTCACATGTGCAACCAGGGGGAAAAAATCCTAGACCACCTTTACTCCACACACAGAGTTGCATACTAAGCTCTCTCCCGCCCTCCATTTGGCAATTTTGACCATAATTCTATCTTCCCGATTCCTGCTTACATGCAAAAATTAAAGCAGAAAGTTCCAGTGACTCGCTCAATACGGAAGTGGTCAGATAACGCGGATGCTACACTACAGGACTGTTTTGCTAGCACAGACTGGAATATGTTCCGGGATTCATCCAATGGCATTGAGGAATACACCACGTCAGTCATCGGCTTCATCAATAAGTGCATCGACGACGTTGTCCCCACAGTGACTGTACGTACATATCCCAACCAGAAGCCATGGATTATAGGCAACATCCGAATCGAGCTAAAAGCTAGAGCTGCCACTTTTAGGGAATGGAAGACTAATCTGGACGCTTATGAGAAATCCCGCTATGCCCTTAGACGAACCATCAAACAAGCAAAGCGTCAATACAGGATTAATATTGAATCCTACCACACCCGGCTCTGACACTCGTCGGATGTGGCAGGGCTTGAAAACTATTACGGGCTACAAAGTGAAACCCAGACACGAGCTGCCCAGTGACGGGAGCCTACCAGACGAGCTAAATGCCTTTTATGCTCGCCTCGAGGCAAGCAACACCGAAGCATGCACGAGAGAACCAGCTGTTCTGGATGACTGTGATAACGCCGATGTGAACAAAACCTTTAAACAGGTCAACATTCACAAAGCCGCTGGGCCAGATGGATTACCAGGACGTGTACTCAAAGCATGCACGGACCAACTGTCAAGTGTCTTGACTGACATTTTCAACCTCTCCCTTACCGAGTCTGTAATACCTACATGTTTCGTGTAGAGTATTATTTTTGGGTGCCGATTTTCCGATTTAAAAAAAAATATATATATATTTTTTAATGTATTTTAGTATTATTATTTTTATATATTTTTTTATTTTTATACCATTTATTGAACTAGGCAATTCAGTTAAAAACACAATGACAGTCTAGGAACGGTGGGTTGACTGCCTCGTTCAGGGGCAGAACGACAGATTTTCGGGGGATCCAATCTTGCAAATTTACAGTTAACTAGGCCAACGCAATAACGACCTGCCTCTCTCTCATTGCACTCCACAAGGAGACTGCCTGTTACGCGAATGCAGTAAGCCAAGGTAAATTGCTAGCTAGCATTAAACTTATCTAATAAAAAACAATCAATCATAATCATAGTTAACTGCACATGGTTGATGATATTACTAGATATTATCTAGCTTGTCCTCCATTGCATATAATCTGACTGAGCATACAAGTATCTAAGTATCTGACTGAGCGGTGGTAGGCAGAAGCAGGCCCGTAAACATTCATTCAAACAGCACTATAGCCAGCAGCTCTTCGTTGTGCGTCAAGCATTGCACTGTTTATGACTTCAAGCCTATCAACTCCCAAGATGAGGCTGGTGTAACCGAAGTGAAATGGCTAGCTAGTTAGCGTGCGCCAAACATACAAAGACTGTCGTGAAAAGGGCACAAGTGTAGTGACCCCCCCCCCCACCCCACCCTTTTGTACACTGCTGCTACTCTCTGTTTATTATCTATGCATAGTCACTTCGCCCCCACCTACATGTACAGATTACCTCAACTAGCCTGTACCCCTGCACACTGACTCGGTACCGGTGCCCCCTTGTATATAGCCTCGTTATTCTTATTGTGTTATTTTTTATTATTACTTTTTATTTTAGTCTACTTGGTAAATATTTTCTTCTTCTTGAACTGCACAAGTTCGATTTGCCGATGGCGGCCTCTCTCACTAAGTCTGTACATAGGCAAAGCTTTCCATCATTTTGGGTCAGGCATTCTACTACGGTGCACTCTGTTTTAATTTATTTTATTTAACTAGGCAAGTCAGTTAAGAACAAGCTCTTATTTACAATGACAGCCTAGGAACAGTGGGTTAACTGCCTTGTTCAGGGGCAGAACGACAGATTTTCACCTTGTCACCTCGGGGATTCGATCTAGCAGCCTTTCAGTTACTGGCCCAACACTTTAACCACTAGGCTACCTGCCGCCCCTCCACTCTAACCACTAGGCTACCTGCCGCCCCTCCACTCTAACCACTAGGCTACCTGCCGCCCCTCCACTCTAACCACTAGGCTACCTGCCGCCCCTCCACTCTAACCACTAGGCTACCTGCCGCCCCTCCACTCTAACCACTAGGCTACCTGCCGCCCCTCCACTCTAACCACTAGGCTACCTGCTAGCATTCAATTTTTCTGTCTTTTTTTGCTAATTCTTTCCAATGTGTCAAGTAATTCTCTTTTTTGTTTTCTCATGATCTGGTTGGGTCTATTTGTGTTCCTGTCCTGGGGCTCTGTGGATTCTGTGTTTGTGTGCAGAGTCCCCATATCAGCTGGCAGAGGGAACTCTTCTCCAGGTTCATCTCTCTGTAGGTGAGGGCTTTGTTATGGATAATTTGAGAATCACTTATTTTTAAGTGGTTATAGAATTTAATTGCTCTTTTCTGGATTTTGATAATTAGTGTGAATCGTCCTATTTCTGCTCTGTATGCATTATTTGGTGTTTTACGTTGTACACTGAAGATGTTTTTGCAGAATTTTGCATGCAAAGTCTCAATTTTGTGTCTGTCCCATTTTCTGAATTCTTGGTTGGTGAGCGGACCCCAGAACTTAAAAGGGCAATGGGTTCTATAACTGATTCAAGTCAAATTTATGTTCCTTTTGATGGCGTAGAAGGCCCCTCTTGCCTTGTCTCTCAGATCGTTCACAGCTTTGTGGAAGTTACCTTTGGTGCTGATGTTTAGGCCGAGGTAGGTATTGTGTTTTGTGTGCCCTAGGGCAACAGTGTCTGGGTGGAATTTGTTTTTATGGTCCTGGCAAATTGACTTTTTTGGAAAACCATTATTTTTGTCTTACTGAGATTAACTGTCAGGGCCCAAGTCTGATAGAATCTGTGCAGAAGATCTAGGTGCTGCTGTAGCCCTCCTTGGTTGGGGACAGAGGCACCAGAACATCACCAAACAGTAGACTTCAGATTCTAGTAGGATGAGGCCAGGTGCTGCAGATTGTTCCAGTGCCCTCGTCAATTCATTGATACAGTTTTTAATACTGTCTTAAAAGACATCAAGTAGGAAGGGAGCTACTTGTTCAGAACATCATTTGTAAAATTCTGATGTACAGTTGAAGTTGGAAGTTTACAAACACTTAGGTTGGAGTCATTAAAACTAGTTTTTCAACCACCCCCCAAATTTCTTGTTAACAAACTATAGTTCTGGCAAGTGGTTTTAGGACATCTACTTTGTGCATGACACAAGTCATTTTTCCAACAATTGTTTACAGACAGATTATTTCACTTATAATTCACTGTATCACAACTCCAGTGAGTCAGACATTTACATACACTAAGTTGACTGTGCCTTTAAACAGCTTGGAAAATTCCAGAAAATTATGTTATGACTTTAGATACTTCTGATAGGCTAATTGACATAATTTGAGTCTGAGGTGTACCTGTGGATGTATTTCAAGGCCTGCCTTCAAACTCAGTGCCTCTTTGCTTGACATCATGGGAAAATCAAAAGAAATCAGCCATGTCCTCAGCAAAGCAATTGTAGACCTCCACAATTCTGGTTCAACCTTGGGAGCAATTTCCAACTGCGTGAAGGTACCACGTGCATGTGTACAAACAACAAGTATAAACACCATGGGACCATGCATACCGCACAGGAAGGAGACTAGTTCTGTCTCCTAGAGATGAACGTACTTTGGTGCGAAAAGTGAAAATCAATCCCAGAACAACAGCAAAGAACCTTGTGAAGATGCTGGAGGAAACAGGTACAAAAGTATCTATATCCACAGTAAAACGAGTCCTATATTGCTCAGCAAGGACGAAGCCACTGCTCCAAAACCGCCTTAAATAAGCCAGACTTCGGTTTACAACTGCACATGGGGACACACCAACACACACCAAGACACCGACACAGTATCCCTCACTGTCCTAACTGCGTCAATGCCTTTCTTTTAAGAAAACAACACAAAAATAACCCAGAGATTCACAGACACACTGGAGCCCCCAGCCCACCCAGCCTCCCAGAGAGTAACTCTACATTGGCCTCATATTCTATTTTCTGCACTGCATCTCTTTCTGCCTCTCCTTCTCTCTTTTCTCTCTTTCCCTCTCTGCCCATCTCTCTGTCCATGTCTCCCTGTTCCTGTGTGCACTCTCCAGTTGTGTCATTGACCAGAGTGCAGCAGGATACCATTCATCTTTAAATCATACTCTCAGGCCCACAGACCCTACTGTGTGTGTGTGTGTGTGTGTGCGAGTGTGTGTGTGTGTGTGTGTGTGTGTGTGTGTGTGTGTGTGTGTGTGCCATGTGCACATGTATAGTCAGCTGGTTTCTGAGAGAGAGAATAATATAAAGACATCCAAATAAAGGGAGATGGAGTAAGAGAGAACAGAAGAGTAAAAAAACACAAGAGAATGGGGAGAGAAGTGGAACAGAGGGGGTGTAGATAAGGAGGGGGAGGGAGAGAGAAAGTATGAGATGGAGGGGTGCTGAGTGGGGTCATCCTCAGTTCTTTGTTATTGTCTGGAGAAGACAATCAAGGCTCACAGAGTATGTTTCTAAGTGTGTCTCTAATGGGGAACGTCCAGGCATGTGTGTGTGTGTTTGTTCTCACAACAAGGAATAGAAGACCTGATGATGGCATAGGGTAGGAGCAGAGAGAGAGCGAGAGACGTCCTTGGTCCTAAATGGGGGTGAGCGGTGTCGGGGTGTCATGTCTCTGGCGGTGGAAAGTGTGTCACACACACACACATGCACACAAACCAACACACACATACTGACACACACATACTGACAAACACACACACACACAGTCACTACTCATGCAGAGAGAAAAATGTGCATGCAGACTTACAGTACACACACAGACTAATGAGAAATGGAGCCTACAACACTAATCCCACACACAGGCTGTCTCTGCTGTACACTCCCTCACACACTAATGAGTGATTCAGAGACACACACAAACACCTGTATATTTACCACTGGGTTGCTAAGGCCGTGTGTGCATTGGATGAAATTGAAGCACTAGCGTATTTATGTGTGTGTGCGTGTTTGTGTGTTTGTATGTCCTGGCTGGCTGATTGCTTCACTAGGCCTCTCTCTGTAATGAAAAGAGGCTCAGTGTAGTACGATGTGCTCAGACATATTAAATGAATAGACCAGCTCAGCCCTTAGGTCCCCCAGTTTCTCTCTCACAGGACCAAGACAGCAAAACAAACCATCAAACTCTCACCAGCTAATACTCATTAGGCTGCTCTGGGTGTTTGTGTGTGTGTGTGTGTGTGTGTGTGTGTGTGTGTGTGTGTGTGTGTGTGTGTGTGTGTGTGGGTGTGCGTGTGTCTTTATGTGTGTAGCACATGACTTCAAGGATGGGAAAGAATCAATGATTGTACGAGAGAGAAAAGAGGAGGTTCTGCCTTTTCTTCTTTAATTTGTGTCTGGCTATTAGCATTCTGAACACGGCACTGGTAGAACGACAGAGGAAAGAGGAGAGGGAGAATGGAAAGAATAGCAGAGAGGAGCGTAACAGGAGGGGAATAAAGACAAAGAAGAGGAGTAGAAGACTGTATAGAGAATAGTGGGAGAAAATGTGAAAAGAGAGAGGTGTATAGGTTGGAGAGAGAAAGACAGGATGAGAAAAGACTAAGAGAAGTCAAGCTACACATTTAATCCTCGCAGTCTCTGTACAGGTCACTGCACACACACGTGGGCTGGCACACACACATATACTCACATATACACATACACTCACTCACACATACACTCACACATACACACACACACACTCACACAGACACACACTCACATATACACACTCACTCACATTCACACATACACTCACACATATACTCTCACACATACACACACACACCCTTACGCTGAAAGAGAGAGAACACATTGTGACATTCACTTCAACAGACATTGAGAGAGCCTGCCACCTCTCTTAACAGACTAATACGATGACATAAAACCCCTGTCGAGCAACAAGCCTTCCAAATGACCTCTACTAGTGTCCACAGCCACACTAGTGTGTGTGGATGGCACAGACAAGGGCATCAGTCTCTCAGGAGCAAATTGGTTCATTCATTCATATGTAAGGCGCCTGTCTTCCACAACAGTAGCTGGGCTCTGCTGGGCTGGGAGGGTACAGAGAGATGGCTAACATTGTCTATTCAGTTTAGCCTGTTTAGAGCAAAGCGGTGCTCTAACATGTTAATATGCTACAGAGCAGACGTGACCTCACTGACTAACCTCACAGCATCTCTCATCATGTTGTCCTTTCTCTTCTCCTACCCTCTCTCTCTTTTTCCTCTCTCCCTGGGTCACTACCCAACCATAGCACAGGTGTGTGTGTGTGTGTGTGTGTGTGTGTGTGTGTGTGTGTGTGTGTGTGTGTGTATATTATTTAGCTTGAGTCTGAATCAGTGTGAGACACAGATGGTTGTTGGCTGTATCAATGTATTTTTGCTGGGCTGAACTAAGCTCTGTGTCTGGCTGTAATGTTTGAGTGTGTGTGTTGAGCTGTATGGGCCCACTGTAGCTATCTCCGTCACTGTGTGTGCTTGACCCCAGTGGGAGAAAGGGTCATGGCTGGGACACAGTATACTTACAGTGTATGTACCCCATGAGCTGTACTCTATGACCTCACTGTGTGTCTCTGTCTGTCTGTTGGATTGTGTTCACTCTACAAGTACTCTGAATATGCTTAAAATGAACAGTGTTTGTGTGTGTGTGTGTGTGTGTGTGTGTGTGTGTGTGTGTGTGTGTGTGTGTGTGTGTGTGTGTGTGTGTGTGTGTGTGTTGATTGTGTTCACCCTACAAGTACTGTAGAGTATGTGCTGTGTTATATGTGGTCTTTGTGTGAGTGGTGTCTGTGCGTCAGAGTGTGTGTGTGTGTGGTGTGTATGTGTGTTCGTTGTAAGTGCTGGGGGTTGTTGGTCGGTCATGCTGGTGGCAGTCAGCATTACTCAGGGATGATTGGAGCGGGGGAGGTGGGAGGAGGAGGGGGGAGGAGGAGGAGAGGGTGACTGAAAGATAAAGGAGATGGAGGGATGGAAGGGAAGATGGAGAGTGTAGGACATGTTTGAAAGGGGGAGAGGGTGCGCGGAGGAGTGTAAACACACAAACAGGGTTATGTTGTTAAATGAAGATGAACGATAGAGCGTGTCCCGTGTGTAAAGGGATAGATAGAGGGGATAAGGAGAGGGAGAGTGCTTAACGCCTAGCCAGCCATGAGGACAGGAAATGAGGAACAACCTGCTCACTCTGAAGTCCTCCTACAAAATGAATGGGTGTTGCACCATCGAAGAGGCTGGATCCTCGTAAGATAAAACATGAAATGGACAGCACTCCAAAGGTTAAATGTACAACACATTTATAACAAATTATTCAGTGTTCTCCATTTTGTTTTTCCTGCATCATAAGGAAATCCCATAATATCTCTCTCTCTCTCTGCCATCGCCATCCAGGACACGATGACATCACCTCTGAGACAGGGAGAGAGCGTTTGCGTCGCCGCGGCAACTGCTCTCCTCCAGCTGTTGCCAGGCGCCAGTCTCCATGGAGATGGATGAGGATGGGGATTAAGAGTGAGGGGTTGAAAAGGGGGTATAGATGGGGGCTGGAGTAGGAGAGGGGGATTCTAACTACATAGCTATGTGTGTGACACGTGTGTGTTTTGCCGTGTGTGGAGAAGGTCATCTGATGATGTCATTATGTATAATGGTAATGTTAATAAAGATTAGAAGAGGCCTAATTGAAGTAGAGGGGGAATTAGACTGCTCCTTATGATAATACACTGAGCTTTTGAACCACAGGAGCTTGACCCGCTCGGTTCGTGTGTGTGTGGGAGAGAGAGAGAGATGTGTTTGTGTGGGAGAGAGAGGCATGTGTGTTTGTCTGTCTGTGTGTGAGGGAGAGGTGTGTGAGGGAGAGGTGTGTGTGAGGGAGAGGTGTGTGTGTGTGTGTGTGTGTGTGTGTGTGAGGGAGAGGTGTGTGTGTGAGGGAGAGGTGTGTGTGTGTGTGACTGGGTGGGTGTGTGACAGTAATAGGTAGTGTGTGATCTCTGTCTGAGGTATCTAATGGTGTATCCCCACATCCAAGAAGGGCATAACCATACACACACATACTCACACACACACATACTCACACACACACACACACACACACACACACACACACACACACACACACACACACACACACACACACACACACACACACACACACACATCCCTCTCTCCCTATACTATAATCAGTCCTATGTAGTAATACAGGCTGTCACCGGGCCCATTCCTTAATCTTCATTCCCCATTCTCCATCCCTCCATCCGGTCTTCAGTCCCCCCATCTCCCCCACTCCCTAGCCTCCCAGCCCTTTAGCCCCCAGCCCCCATCTGCTCTCCAGTCCCCCATCTCCCCACTCCCTAGCCTCCCAGCCCTTTAGCCCCCAGCCCCCATCTGCTCTCCAGTCCCCCATCTCCCCCACTCCCTAGCCTCCCAGCCCTTTATTCCCCAGCCCCCATCCGGCCTCCAGTCCCCCATCTCCCCCACTCCCTAGCCTCCCAGCCCTTTAGCCCCCAGCCCCCCATCTGCTCTCCAGTCCCCCCATCTCCCCCACTCCCTAGCCTCCCAGCCCTTTATTCCCCAGCCCCCATCCGGCCTCCAGTCCCCCATCTCCCCCACTCCCTAGCCTCCCAGCCCTTTAGCCCCCAGCCCCCATCTGCTCTCCAGTCCCCCCATCTCCCCACTCCCTAGCCTCCCAGCCCTTTAGCCCCCAGCCCCCCATCTGCTCTCCAGTCCCCCCATCTCCCCACTCCCTAGCCTCCCAGCCCTTTAGCCCCCAGCCCCCCATCTGCTCTCCAGTCCCCCCATCTCCCCACTCCCTAGCCTCCCAGCCCTTCAGCTCCAGCCCCCATCCGGTCTCCAGTCCCCCATCTCCCCACTCCCTAGCCTCCCAGCCCTTTAGCCCCCAGCCCCCATCTGGTCTCAATTCCCCCAGCCCCCCATCTGGTCTCAATTCCCCCCATCTCCCCACTCCCCAGCCTCCCAGCCCTTCAGCTCCAGCCCCCATCCGGTCTCCAGTCTCCCCCACTCCCCAGCCCCCATCCAGTCTCCAGCCCCCATCTCCCCCACTCCCCAGCCTCCCAGCCCTTTAGCCCCCAGCCCTCCATCCGGTCTCAATTCCCCCATCTCCCCAATCCCTAGCCTCCCAGCCCTTCAGCTCCAGCCCCCATCCGGTCTCCAGTCCCCCATCTCCCCCACTCCCCAGCCCCCCATCCGGTCTCCAGTCCCCCCATCTCCCCCACTACCCAGCCCGTCAGCCCCCCATCCAGTCTCCAGCCCCCCATCTCCCCACTCCCCAGCCTAAGGGACACCCAACCCCTCCACAATAATAAAGCTTATGTGCTGTGTGACTGAACTAGTCCCTCTACTATTTCCAATAGAATGTTATCTTGCATTAATGTTGGTTTCTGACACTGCAAAATGTGTCTGAAATGTATTTATTTGAAATGAAGTGTTAAATTAACCTCTGGAATGCATTTTCATTTTCTGTTCTGCCCTACTATTATTCGACCATGCTGGTCATTTATGAACATTTGAACATCTTGGTCATGTTCTGTTATAATCTCTACCCGGCACAGCCAGAAAAGGACTGGCCACCCCACATAGCCTGGTTCCTCTCTAGGTTTCTTCCTAGGTTTTGGCCTTTCTAGGGAGTTTTTCCTAGCCACCGTGCTTTTACACCTGCATTGTTTGCTGTTTGGGGTTTTAGGCTGGGTTTCTGTACAGCACTTTGAGATATCAGCTGATGTACAAAGGGCTATATAAATCAATTTGATTTGATTTGATTTGATATAGTCTGTAAGCCTGTTAGGGCTTCTATCCAAGCCCTGCTTCAATACTGTACTGCCAGCACACTAAACCTATAGTACATTAGCTTAGAGCAGAGTATCTTGGCCATATACCACAAACACCAAACCTGATCCATTCTGTAAGTGACCTTTGCCCCCAAGGTCTCATAGTCATTTCACACTGTTTACAGTATAGGGCAGTAGGTAGCCTAGTGGTTAGAGCATTGGGCTCGTAAGCGAAAGGTCGCTAGTTCAAATCCTTGAGCTGACAAGGTGAATAAACTAGCGATGTATCCTTGAGCAAGGCACTTAACCCCGATTGCTCCAGGGTTGATAATGGCAGACCCTGGCCAAGTGCAGGGGGAGTTGGGATAGGCAAAAAACACATTTCCAATTCACATACACTACCAGTCTCAACGTCAACAGTGAAGAGGTGACTCAGGGATGCTGGCCTTCTAGGCACAGTTCCTCTGTGTCTGTTTTCTTTTTATTGGCCAGTCTGAGATATGGCTTTTTCTTTGCAACTCTGCCTAGAAGGCCAACATCCCGGAGTCGCCTCTTCACTGTTGACGTTGAGACTGGTGTTTTGCGGGTACTATTTAATGAAGCTGCCATTTGAGGACTTGTGAGGTGTCTGTTTCTCAAACTAGACACTCTAATGTACTTGTCCTCTTGCTCAGTTGTGCACCGGGGCCTCCCACTCCTCTTTCTATTCTGGTTAGAGACAGTTTGCTCTGTTCTGTGAAGGGAGTAGTACACAGCATTGTACGAGATCTTCAGTTTCTTGGTAATTTCTCATATGGAATCGCATTCATTTCTCAGAACAAGAATAAACTGATGAGTTTCAGAGGAAAGTTCTTTGTTTCTGGCCATTTTGAGCCTGTAATCAAACCCACAAATGCTGATGCTCCAGATACTCAACGAGTCTAAAGAAGGCCAGTTTTATTGCTTCTTTAATCAGAACAACAGTTTTCAGCTATGCTAACATAATTGCAAAAGGGTTTTCTAATGATAAATTAGCGTATTAAAATGATAAACTTGGATTAACTAACACAACGTGCCATTGGT
Organism: Oncorhynchus nerka; assembly: GCF_034236695.1. Taxonomy (NCBI): domain Eukaryota; kingdom Metazoa; phylum Chordata; class Actinopteri; order Salmoniformes; family Salmonidae; genus Oncorhynchus; species Oncorhynchus nerka. Next base: position 9,021,509 of record NC_088398.1, on the reverse strand, counting down.
TGCTGATAATGGGCCTCTGTACACCTATGTAGATATTCCATTAAAAATCTGCCTTTTCCAGCTACAATATTAATTTACAACATTAACAATGTCTACGCTGTATTTCTGACCAATTTGATATTTTAATTGACAAAAAATGTGCTTTCAAAAACATGGACATTTCTAAGTGACCCCAAACGTTTGAACGGTAGTGTGTGTGTATTAATACACAAATATAAGCACCCACCTATTATTACTACTATAATCTCAGTACTGTTGTTGTAACCAAACCAGATGTTCTGCCAGGGTATATGTTAGCCTGGAGCAGGTTACATTACTGCTGAATGCCACGCAGACAAGGCCTATTCAACTCCCTGTAGCTGCTGTAATCTTTAAGAGTTTCTGCAGCTCTGATCATCACTGCTATGAATCACACAGTCAGTGAGTACACTATCAACTCCCTATCCAGACTCTATTTTCATCAAAGCCTTTGAGGTTTCTAGTTTTGCCTTACTCAACGCACATCAACCTGTAAGTGTCATTCAGCTGTCTCCACTCCTACATTCCTCTCCCCGGTGCTGTTCTCTTATTAAAACTGGGACGCTCCCATTCCTGAGGGTGTGTGTGTGGCTATTATTCAGTTTGAAAGTGGTATCAGCACTCTAAACTGCAATCAAATCAAATCAAATGAATTTATATAGCCCTTCGTACATCAGCTGATATCTCAAAGTGCTGTACAGAAACCCAGCCTAAAACCCCAAACAGCAAGCAATGCAGGTGTTGAAGCACGTATAATTATCCCCAAGAAACAGCACCCTGTGGAAAGACGTGGGAAAGTTGTGTGTGTGTGTGAGGGGTGGCTGTGTGTGTATGTGAATATGAGGGGTGTATGTGAGTAAGAGGGGGGGGTGTGTGTGTAGGAGTGGTGAGGGTTTGTGTGTGTGTGTAGGAGCTGTGTGTGTGTAGGAGCAGTGTGTGTGTAGGAGCAGTGTGTGTGTGTATGAGCTGTGTCTGAGTGTGTAGGAACATTGTGTGAGGGAGCTGTGTGTGTGTGTGTGTGTGTGTGTGTGTGTGTGTGTGTGTGTGTGTGTGTAGGAGGAGTGTGTGTGTATGTAAGAGGAGTGTGTGTGTATGTAGGAGCTGTGTGTGTGTGTATTAGGAGTGTGTGTGTATGTAGGAGCTGTGTGTGTGTGTGTCTGTGTGTGTAAGAGCGGTGTGTGTGTGTGTGTAAGAGTGGTGTGTGTGTGTATGTAGGAGCTGTGTGTCTGTGTGTGTAAGAGTGGTGTGTGTGTGTGTAAGAGTGGTGTGTGTGTTGGAGCGGTAGGGGTTTATGCTTGCAGCGTGGGCTGCATGCTGCTAAAAATCAAATCAGCCAGTAATATGGGGCGGCAGGGTAGCCTAGTGGTTAGAGCATTGGACTAGGTTGCAAGTTCAAATCCCCGAGCTGACAAGGTACAAATCTGTCGTTCTGCCCCTGAACAGGCAGTTAACCCACTGTTCAGTAGGCCGTCATTGAAAATAAGAATTTGTTCATAACTGACTTGCCTAGTTAAAGAAAGGTAAAAAATATATATATATTGGTCAGTTTGTGCTGTAATCAGAAACACCGTCTGGCTGGCTGGAGGAAGTAGTGTTTATCCTGAGGAGAATCATTACAGTGTTATAAGTGACTGACTAACACTAGCAGCTGTGTTATGTCTGACCTATTTGGTCCTTTTCTACTCACCAACGCCTTACTAAATGTTTGTTTGGGTGTGGGTGTGTGTCACAGTGTGAAGAGCGAGGAGAGGAGACACACTAGCGCTGACAGGCTTCTGTCCGTCTGTACTCAAAAGTCTGCGTCACGGATTAGCATACACATTTATTTATTTATTTACTTAGCTCTTCTTCCCTCTCTCACTCACTATCTTTATTCCTTATTTATTCGTGGGAGTTTTACGATAATTAGTTGGAGTCCAAGGGAACACAGTAATTGCGTCCTGGGGGAAAGGAGGATGGTGGGGGAGAAGAGGAGGACACAGTGTTTAGATAGAGGTCTGTTGGGTGTGTGGCAGACAGACAGACACACAGATGTGTCAGAGAATTCTGTAGGTTTACCAATCATTTGAGGAAGAAAAAGAGGTGGGAGAGAGAGAGAGGCAAGAGTGAGTGAGTGAGTAAGAGAAAGAGGTGGGGGAGAGTCAGACACAGATGGATGCAGATGAAAGAGAGTGATGTGAGAGGGTATTGGCAAAATGATGAACAGATTGAAAGATACGAGGACAGAGGGAGAAATGAAATGAGAAAAAATATGAAGGTGATGAAAAAACCCTCTTCCTTGAGTGGGACTTTAGCACGACCAATCAATCATTGTATTAATCTCAATCCTTACCTCATCTTTCCATGATCTCTGACCCCCCTCTCCCTCTATCATGCCTTCCCTGCATCTGTCTATCTCTCTAACAAACGCCATCTCTCATCTGTTCCATATCCTTTTCTCTATCAGTATACCTTATTGGTCTATCCTTTCTGTCTGTCATTCTCTATCTCTATCAGTATACCTTATTGGTCAATCCTTTCTGTCTGTCATTCTCTATCAGTATACCTTATTGGTCTATCCTTTCTGTCTGTCATTCTCTATCTCTATCAGTATACCTTATTGGTCAATCCTTTCTGTCTGTCATTCTCTATCTCTATCAGTATACCTTATTGGTCTATCCTTAGTGTCTGTCATTCTCTATCTCTATCAGTATACCTTATTGGTCTATCCTTAGTGTCTGTCATTCTCTATCTCTATCAGTATACCTTATTGGTCTATCCTTTCTGTCTGTCATTCTCTATCTCTATCAGTATACCTTATTGGTCCATCCTTTCTGTCTGTCATTCTCTATCTCTATCAGTATACCTTATTGGTCAATCCTTTCTGTCTGTCATTCTCTATCTCTATCAGTATACCTTATTGGTCTATCCTTTCTGTCTGTCATTCTCTATCTCTATCAGTATACCTTATTGGTCTATCCTTTCTGTCTGTCATTCTCTATCTCTATCAGTATACCTTATTGGTCTATCCTTTCTGTCTGTCATTCTCTATCTCTATCAGTATACCTTATTGGTCTATCCTTAGTGTCTGTCATTCTCTATCTCTATCAGTATACCTTATTGGTCTATCCTTAGTGTCTGTCATTCTCTATCTCTATCAGTATACCTTATTGGTCTATCCTTTCTGTCTGTCATTCTCTATCTCTATCAGTATACCTTATTGGTCAATCCTTTCTGTCTGTCATTCTCTATCTCTATCAGTATACCTTATTGGTCTATCCTTTCTGTCTGTCATTCTCTATCTCTATCAGTATACCTTATTGGTCTATCCTTAGTGTCTGTCATTCTCTATCTCTATCAGTATACCTTATTGGTCTATCCTTTCTGTCTGTCATTCTCTATCTCTATCAGTATACCTTATTGGTCAATCCTTTCTGTCTGTCATTCTCTATCTCTATCAGTATACCTTATTGGTCTATCCTTAGTGTCTGTCATTCTCTATCTCTATCAGTATACCTTATTGGTCAATCCTTTCTGTCTGTCATTCTCTATCTCTATCAGTATACCTTATTGGTCTATCCTTTCTGTCTGTCATTCTCTATCTCTATCAGTATACCTTATTGGTCTATCCTTTCTGTCTGTCATTCTCTATCTCTATCAGTATACCTTATTGGTCAATCCTTAGTGTCTGTAATTCTCTATCCTTTTCACTGTCTGTCCTATCTGTGCTCTCATGTCACTGCAGAACACTGGATGGACTGTTCTGTACCCTACATTTATAAAGTGGAGATGGACTGTTCTGTACCCTACATTTATAAAGTGGAGCTGGACTGTTCTGTACCCTACATTTATAAAGTGGAGCTGGACTGTTCTGTACCTACATTTATAAAGTGGAGCTGGACTGTTCTGTACCTACATTTATAAAGTGGAGATGGACTGTTCTGTACCTACATTTATAAAGTGGAGCTGGACTGTTCTGTACCTACATTTATAAAGTGGAGCTGGACTGTTCTGTACCCTACATTTATAAAGTGGAGATGGACTGTTCTGTACCTACATTTATAAAGTGGAGCTGGACTGTTCTGTACCTACATTTATAAAGTGGAGATGGACTGTTCTGTACCCTACATTTATAAAGTGGAGCTGGACTGTTCTGTACCCTACATTTATAAAGTGGAGATGGACTGTTCTGTACCCTACATTTATAAAGTGGAGCTGGACTGTTCTGTACCCTACATTTATAAAGTGGAGATGGACTGTTCTGTACCCTACATTTATAAAGTGGAGATGGACTGTTCTGTACCCTACATTTATAAAGTGGAGATGGACTGTTCTGTACCCTACATTTATAAAGTGGAGATGGACTGTTCTGTACCCTACATTTATAAAGTGGAGATGGACTGTTCTGTACCCTACATTTATAAAGTGGAGCTGGACTGTTCTGTACCCTACATTTATAAAGTGGAGCTGGACTGTTCTGTACCCTACATTTATAAAGTGGAGCTGGACTGTTCTGTACCCTACATTTATAAAGTGGAGCTGGACTGTTCTGTACCCTACATTTATAAAGTGGAGCTGGACTGTTCTGTACCCTACATTTATAAAGTGGAGCTGGACTGTTCTGTACCTACATTTATAAAGTGGAGATGGACTGTTCTGTACCTACATTTATAAAGTGGAGCTGGACTGTTCTGTACCTACATTTATAAAGTGGAGCTGGACTGTTCTGTACCTACATTTATAAAGTGGAGATGGACTGTTCTGTACCTACATTTATAAAGTGGAGATGGACTGTTCTGTACCTACATTTATAAAGTGGAGCTGGACTGTTCTGTACCTACATTTATAAAGTGGAGCTGGACTGTTCTGTACCTACATTTATAAAGTGGAGCTGGACTGTTCTGTACCTACATTTATAAAGTGGAGATGGACTGTTCTGTACCTACATTTATAAAGTGGAGCTGGACTGTTCTGTACCTACATTTATAAAGTGGAGCTGGACTGTTCTGTACCCTACATTTATAAAGTGGAGCTGGACTGTTCTGTACCTACATTTATAAAGTGGAGATGGACTGTTCTGTACCCTACATTTATAAAGTGGAGCTGGACTGTTCTGTACCCTACATTTATAAAGTGGAGTTGAACTGTTCTGTACCTACATTTATAAAGTGGAGCTGGACTGTTCTGTACCTACATTTATAAAGTGGAGCTGGACTGTTCTGTACCCTACATTTATAAAGTGGAGCTGGACTGTTCTGTACCCTACATTTATAAAGTGGAGCTGGACTGTTCTGTACCCTACATCTATAAAGTGGAGCTGGACTGTTCTGTACCTACATTTATAAAGTGGAGCTGGACTGTTCTGTACCTACATTTATAAAGTGGAGCTGGACTGTTCTGTACCTACATTTATAAAGTGGAGCTGGACTGTTCTGTACCTACATTTATAAAGTGGAGCTGGACTGTTCTGTACCTACATTTATAAAGTGGAGCTGGACTGTTCTGTACCCTACATTTATAAAGTGGAGCTGGGCTGTTCTGTACCCTACATTTATTAAGTGGAGCTGGACTGTTCTGTACACTACATTTATAAAGTGGAGCTGGACTGTTCTGTACCTACATTTATAAAGTGGAGCTGGACTGTTCTGTACCCTACATTTATAAAGTGGAGCTGGACTGTTCTGTACCCTACATTTATAAAGTGGAGCTGGACTGTTCTGTACCTACATTTACAAAGTGGAGCTGGACTGTTCTGTACCTACATTTATAAAGTGGAGCTGGACTGTTCTGTACCCTACATTTATAAAGTGGAGCTGGCCTGTTCTGTACCCTACATTTATAAAGTGGAGATGGACTGTTCATTTTATAAAGTGGAGCTGGACTGTTCTGTACCCTACATTTATAAAGTGGAGCTGGACTGTTCTGTACCCTACATTTATAAAGTGGAGCTGGACTGTTCTGTACCCTACATTTATAAAGTGGAGCTGGACTGTTCTGTACCTACATTTATAAAGTGGAGCTGGACTGTTCTGTACCTACATTTATAAAGTGGAGCTGGACTGTTCTGTACCCTACATTTATAAAGTGGAGCTGGACTGTTCTGTACCCTACATTTATAAAGTGGAGCTGGACTGTTCTGTACCCTACATTTATAAAGTGGAGCTGGACTGTTCTGTACCTACATTTATAAAGTGGAGCTGGACTGTTCTGTACCTACATTTATAAAGTGGAGCTGGACTGTTCTGTACCTACATTTATAAAGTGGAGCTGGACTGTTCTGTACCTACATTTATAAAGTGGAGCTGGACTGTTCTGTACCTACATTTATAAAGTGGAGCTGGACTGTTCTGTACCTACATTTATAAAGTGGAGATGGACTGTTCTGTACCTACATTTATAAAGTGGAGATGGACTGTTCTGTACCTACATTTATAAAGTGGAGCTGGACTGTTCTGTACCTACATTTATAAAGTGGAGCTGGACTGTTCTGTACCTACATTTATAAAGTGGAGATGGACTGTTCTGTACCTACATTTATAAAGTGGAGCTGGACTGTTCTGTACCTACATTTATAAAGTGGAGCTGGACTGTTCTGTACCCTACATTTATAAAGTGGAGCTGGACTGTTCTGTACCTACATTTATAAAGTGGAGATGGACTGTTCTGTACCCTACATTTATAAAGTGGAGCTGGACTGTTCTGTACCCTACATTTATAAAGTGGAGCTGAACTGTTCTGTACCTACATTTATAAAGTGGAGCTGGACTGTTCTGTACCTATTTATAAAGTGGAGCTGGACTGTTCTGTACCCTACATTTATAAAGTGGAGCTGGACTGTTCTGTACCCTACATTTATAAAGTGGAGCTGGACTGTTCTGTACCCTACATCTATAAAGTGGAGCTGGACTGTTCTGTACCTACATTTATAAAGTGGAGCTGGACTGTTCTGTACCTACATTTATAAAGTGGAGCTGGACTGTTCTGTACCTACATTTATAAAGTGGAGCTGGACTGTTCTGTACCTACATTTATAAAGTGGAGCTGGACTGTTCTGTACCTACATTTATAAAGTGGAGCTGGACTGTTCTGTACCCTACATTTATAAAGTGGAGCTGGACTGTTCTGTACCCTACATTTATTAAGTGGAGCTGGACTGTTCTGTACACTACATTTATAAAGTGGAGCTGGACTGTTCTGTACCTACATTTATAAAGTGGAGCTGGACTGTTCTGTACCCTACATTTATAAAGTGGAGCTGGACTGTTCTGTACCCTACATTTATAAAGTGGAGCTGGACTGTTCTGTACCTACATTTACAAAGTGGAGCTGGACTGTTCTGTACCTACATTTATAAAGTGGAGCTGGACTGTTCTGTACCCTACATTTATAAAGTGGAGCTGGCCTGTTCTGTACCCTACATTTATAAAGTGGAGATGGACTGTTCTGTACCCTACATTTATAAAGTGGAGCTGGACTGTTCTGTACCCTACATTTATAAAGTGGAGCTGGACTGTTCTGTACCTACATTTATAAAGTGGAGCTGGACTGTTCTGTACCTACATTTATAAAGTGGAGCTGGACTGTTCTGTACCTACATTTATAAAGTGGAGCTGGACTGTTCTGTACCTACATTTACAAAGTGGAGCTGGACTGTTCTGTACCTACATTTATAAAGTGGAGCTGGACTGTTCTGTACCCTACATTTATAAAGTGGAGCTGGACTGTTCTGTACCTACATTTATAAAGTGGAGATGGACTGTTCTGTACCCTACATTTATAAAGTGGAGCTGGACTGTTCTGTACCTATTTATAAAGTGGAGCTGGACTGTTCTGTACCCTACATTTATAAAGTGGAGCTGGACTGTTCTGTACCTACATTTATAAAGTGGAGCTGGACTGTTCTGTACCTACATTTATAAAGTGGAGCTGGACTGTTCTGTACCCTACATTTATAAAGTGGAGCTGGACTGTTCTGTACCTACATTTATAAAGTGGAGCTGGACTGTTCTGTACCTACATTTATAAAGTGGAACTGGACTGTTCTGTACCTATTTATAAAGTGGAGCTGGACTGTTCTGTACCTACATTTATAAAGTGGAGCTGGACTGTTCTGTACCTACATTTATAAAGTGGAGCTGGACTGTTCTGTACCTACATTTACAAAGTGGAGCTGGACTGTTCTGTACCTACATTTATAAAGTGGAGCTGGACTGTTCTGTACCTTACATTTATAAAGTGGAGCTGGACTGTTCTGTACCCTACATTTATAAAGTGGAGCTGGACTGTTCTGTACCCTACATTTATAAAGTGGAGCTGGACTGTTCTGTACCTACATTTATAAAGTGGAGCTGGACTGTTCTGTACCTACATTTATAAAGTGGAGCTGGACTGTTCTGTACCTACATTTATAAAGTGGAGCTGGACTGTTCTGTACCTACATTTATAAAGTGGAGCTGGACTGTTCTGTACCCTACATTTATAAAGTGGAGCTGGACTGTTCTGTACCCTACATTTATAAAGTGGAGATGGACTGTTCTGTACCTACATTTATAAAGTGGAGCTGGACTGTTCTGTACCCTACATTTATAAAGTGGAGCTGGACTGTTCTGTACCTACATTTATAAAGTGGAGCTGGACTGTTCTGTACCCTACATTTATAAAGTGGAGCTGGACTGTTCTGTACCTACATTTATAAAGTGGAGCTGGACTGTTCTGTACCCTACATTTATAAAGTGGAGCTGGACTGTTCTGTACCTACATTTATAAAGTGGAGCTGGACTGTTCTGTACCTACATTTATAAAGTGGAGATGGACTGTTCTGTACCCTACATTTATAAAGTGGAGCTGGACTGTTCTGTACCTACATTTATAAAGTGGAGCTGGACTGTTCTGTACCCTACATTTATAAAGTGGAGCTGGACTGTTCTGTACCTACATTTATAAAGTGGAGCTGGACTGTTCTGTACCTACATTTATAAAGTGGAGCTGGACTGTTCTGTACCTACATTTATAAAGTGGAGCTGGACTGTTCTGTACCTACATTTACAAAGTGGAGCTGGACTGTTCTGTACCTACATTTATAAAGTGGAGCTGGACTGTTCTGTACCCTACATTTATAAAGTGGAGATGGACTGTTCTGTACCTACATTTATAAAGTGGAGATGGACTGTTCTGTACCTACATTTATAAAGTGGAGCTGGACTGTTCTGTACCCTACATTTATAAAGTGGAGCTGGACTGTTCTGTACCCTACATTTATAAAGTGGAGCTGGACTGTTCTGTACCTACATTTATAAAGTGGAGCTGGACTGTTCTGTACCTACATTTATAAAGTGGAGCTGGACTGTTCTGTACCCTACATTTATAAAGTGGAGCTGGACTGTTCTGTACCTACATTTATAAAGTGGAGCTGGACTGTTCTGTACCTACATTTATAAAGTGGAGATGGACTGTTCTGTATCCTACATTTATAAAGTGGAGCTGGACTGTTCTGTACCTACATTTATAAAGTGGAGCTGGACTGTTCTGTACCTACATTTATAAAGTGGAGCTGGACTGTTCTGTACCCTACATTTATAAAGTGGAGCTGGACTGTTCTGTACCCTACATTTATAAAGTGGAGCTGGACTGTTCTGTACCTACATTTATAAAGTGGAGCTGGACTGTTCTGTACCTACATTTACAAAGTGGAGCTGGACTGTTCTGTACCTACATTTATAAAGTGGAGCTGGACTGTTCTGTACCTTACATTTATAAAGTGGAGCTGGACTGTTCTGTACCCTACATTTATAAAGTGGAGCTGGTCTGTTCTGTACCCTACATTTATAAAGTGGAGCTGGACTGTTCTGTACCTACATTTATAAAGTGGAGCTGGACTGTTCTGTACCTACATTTATAAAGTGGAGCTGGACTGTTCTGTACCCTACATTTATAAAGTGGAGCTGGACTGTTCTGTACCTACATTTATAAAGTGGAGCTGGACTGTTCTGTACCTACATTTATAAAGTGGAGCTGGACTGTTCTGTACCCTACATTTATAAAGTGGAGCTGGACTGTTCTGTACCTACATTTATAAAGTGGAGCTGGACTGTTCTGTACCTACATTTATAAAGTGGAGCTGGACTGTTCTGTATCCTACATTTATAAAGTGGAGCTGGACTGTTCTGTACCTACATTTATAAAGTGGAGCTGGACTGTTCTGTACCTACATTTATAAAGTGGAGCTGGACTGTTCTGTACCTACATTTATAAAGTGGAGCTGGACTGTTCTGTACCCTACATTTATAAAGTGGAGCTGGACTGTTCTGTACCTACATTTATAAAGTGGACTGGACTGTTCTGTACCTATTTATAAAGTGGAGCTGGACTGTTCTGTACCTACATTTATAAAGTGGAGCTGGACTGTTCTGTACCTACATTTATAAAGTGGAGCTGGACTGTTCTGTACCTACATTTATAAAGTGGAGCTGGACTGTTCTGTACCCTACATTTATAAAGTGGAGCTGGACTGTTCTGTACCCTACATTTATAAAGTGGAGCTGGACTGTTCTGTACCTACATTTATAAAGTGGAGCTGGACTGTTCTGTACCTACATTTATAAAGTGGAGCTGGACTGTTCTGTACCTACATTTATAAAGTGGAGCTGGACTGTTCTGTACCTACATTTATAAAGTGGAGCTGGACTGTTCTGTACCCTACATTTATAAAGTGGAGCTGGACTGTTCTGTACCTACATTTATAAAGTGGAGCTGGACTGTTCTGTACCTACATTTATAAAGTGGAGCTGGACTGTTCTGTACCTACATTTATAAAGTGGAGCTGGACTGTTCTGTACCTACATTTATAAAGTGGAGCTGGACTGTTCTGTACCTACATTTATAAAGTGGAGCTGGACTGTTCTGTACCTACATTTATAAAGTGGAGCTGGACTGTTCTGTACCTACATTTATAAAGTGGAGCTGGACTGTTCTGTACCTACATTTATAAAGTGGAGCTGGACTGTTCTGTACCCATTTACATTTCTGTAAAGTGGAGCTGGACTGTTCTGTACCTACATTTATAAATTGGAGCTGGACTGTTCTGTACCTACATTTATAAAGTGGAGATGGACTGTTCTGTACCCTACATTTATAAAGTGGAGCTGGACTGTTCTGTACCTACATTTATAAAGTGGAGATGGACTGTTCTGTACCCTACATTTATAAAGTGGAGCTGGACTGTTCTGTACCCTACATTTATAAAGTGGAGATGGACTGTTCTGTACCCTACATTTATAAAGTGGAGATGGACTGTTCTGTACCCTACATTTATAAAGTGGAGCTGGACTGTTCTGTACCTACATTTATAAAGTGGAGCTGGACTGTTCTGTACCTACATTTATAAAGTGGAGCTGGATAAAGTGGAGCTGGACTGTTCTGTACCTACATTTATAAAGTGGAGCTGGACTGTTCTGTACCTACATTTATAAAGTGGAGCTGGACTGTTCTGTACCTACATTTATAAAGTGGAGCTGGACTGTTCTGTACCTACATTTATAAAGTGGAGCTGGACTGTTCTGTACCTACATTTATAAAGTGGAGCTGGACTGTTCTGTACCTACATTTATAAAGTGGAGCTGGACTGTTCTGTACCTACATTTATAAAGTGGAGCTGGACTGTTCTGTACCTACATTTACAAAGTGGAGCTGGACTGTTCTGTACCTACATTTATAAAGTGGAGCTGGACTGTTCTGTACCCTACATTTATAAAGTGGAGCTGGACTGTTCTGTACCTACATTTATAAAGTGGAGCTGGACTGTTCTGTACCCTACATTTATAAAGTGGAGCTGGACTGTTCTGTACCTACATTTATAAAGTGGAGCTGGACTGTTCTGTACCTACATTTATAAAGTGGAGCTGGACTGTTCTGTACCTACATTTATAAAGTGGAGCTGGACTGTTCTGTACCCTACATTTATAAAGTGGAGATGGACTGTTCTGTACCTACATTTATAAAGTGGAGATGGACTGTTCTGTACCTACATTTATAAAGTGGAGATGGACTGTTCTGTACCCTACATTTATAAAGTGGAGCTGGACTGTTCTGTACCTACATTTATAAAGTGGAGCTGGACTGTTCTGTACCCTACATTTATAAAGTGGAGCTGGACTGTTCTGTACCTACATTTATAAAGTGGAGCTGGACTGTTCTGTACCTACATTTATAAAGTGGAGCTGGACTGTTCTGTACCTACATTTATAAAGTGGAGCTGGACTGTTCTGTACCTACATTTATAAAGTGGAGCTGGACTGTTCTGTACCTACATTTATAAAGTGGAGCTGGACTGTTCTGTACCTACATTTATAAAGTGGAGCTGGACTGTTCTGTACCTACATTTATAAAGTGGAGCTGGACTGTTCTGTACCTACATTTATAAAGTGGAGCTGGACTGTTCTGTACCTACATTTATAAAGTGGAGCTGGACTGTTCTGTACCTACATTTATAAAGTGGAGATGGACTGTTCTGTACCTACATTTATAAAGTGGAGATGGACTGTTCTGTACCTACATTTATAAAGTGGAGCTGGACTGTTCTGTACCCTACATTTATAAAGTGGAGCTGGACTGTTCTGTACCTACATTTATAAAGTGGAGCTGGACTGTTCTGTACCTACATTTATAAAGTGGAGCTGGACTGTTCTGTACCTACATTTATAAAGTGGAGCTGGACTGTTCTGTACCTACATTTACAAAGTGGAGCTGGACTGTTCTGTACCTACATTTATAAAGTGGAGCTGGACTGTTCTGTACCCTACATTTATAAAGTGGAGATGGACTGTTCTGTACCTACATTTATAAAGTGGAGATGGACTGTTCTGTACCTACATTTATAAAGTGGAGCTGGACTGTTCTGTACCCTACATTTATAAAGTGGAGATGGACTGTTCTGTACCCTACATTTATAAAGTGGAGCTGGACTGTTCTGTACCCTACATTTATAAAGTGGAGATGGACTGTTCTGTACCCTACATTTATAAAGTGGAGATGGACTGTTCTGTACCTACATTTATAAAGTGGAGCTGGACTGTTCTGTACCCTACATTTATAAAGTGGAGCTGGACTGTTCTGTACCTACATTTATAAAGTGGAGCTGGACTGTTCTGTACCCTACATTTATAAAGTGGAGCTGGACTGTTCTGTACCTACATTTATAAAGTGGAGCTGGACTGTTCTGTACCCTACATTTATAAAGTGGAGCTGGACTGTTCTGTACCTACATTTATAAAGTGGAGCTGGACTGTTCTGTACCTACATTTATAAAGTGGAGCTGGACTGTTCTGTACCTACATTTATAAAGTGGAGCTGGACTGTTCTGTACCTACATTTATAAAGTGGAGCTGGACTGTTCTGTACCCTACATTTATAAAGTGGAGCTGGACTGTTCTGTACCTACATTTATAAAGTGGAGCTGGACTGTTCTGTACCTACATTTATAAAGTGGAGCTGGACTGTTCTGTACCTACATTTATAAAGTGGAGCTGGACTGTTCTACATTTATAAAGTGGAGCTGGACTGTTCTGTACCTACATTTATAAAGTGGAGCTGGACTGTTCTGTACCCTACATTTATAAAGTGGAGATGGACTGTTCTGTACCTACATTTATAAAGTGGAGATGGACTGTTCTGTACCTACATTTATAAAGTGGAGCTGGACTGTTCTGTACCCTACATTTATAAAGTGGAGCTGGACTGTTCTGTACCCTACATTTATAAAGTGGAGCTGGACTGTTCTGTACCCTACATTTATAAAGTGGAGATGGACTGTTCTGTACCCTACATTTATAAAGTGGAGATGGACTGTTCTGTACCTACATTTATAAAGTGGAGCTGGACTGTTCTGTACCCTACATTTATAAAGTGGAGCTGGACTGTTCTGTACCTACATTTATAAAGTGGAGCTGGACTGTTCTGTACCCTACATTTATAAAGTGGAGCTGGACTGTTCTGTACCTACATTTATAAAGTGGAGCTGGACTGTTCTGTACCCTACATTTATAAAGTGGAGCTGGACTGTTCTGTACCTACATTTATAAAATGGAGCTGGACTGTTCTGTACCTACATTTACAAAGTGGAGCTGGACTGTTCTGTACCTACATTTATAAAGTGGAGTTGGACTGTTCTGTACTTACATTTATAAAGTGGAGTTGGACTGTTCTGTACCTACATTTTTAAAGTGGAGTTGGACTGTTCTGTACCCTACATTTATAAAGTGGAGCTGGACTGTTCTGTACCTACATTTATAAAGTGGAGCTGGACTGTTCTGTACCCTACATTTATAAAGTGGAGCTGGACTGTTCTGTACCCTACATTTACAAAGTGGAGCTGGACTGTTCTGTACCTACATTTATAAAGTGGAGCTGGACTGTTCTGTACCCTACATTTATAAAGTGGAGCTGGACTGTTCTGTACCCTACATTTATAAAGTGGAGCTGGACTGTTCTGTACCCTACATTTATAAAGTGGAGCTGGACTGTTCTGTACCCTACATTTATAAAGTGGAGCTGGACTGTTCTGTACCTACATTTATAAAGTGGAGCTGGACTGTTCTGTACCCTACATTTATAAAGTGGAGCTGGACTGTTCTGTACCTACATTGATAAAGTGGAGCTGGACTGTTCTGTACCCTACATTTATAAAGTGGAGCTGAACTGTTCTGTACCTACATTTATAAAGTGGAGCTGGACTGTTCTGTACCCTACATTTAAAAAGTGGAGCTGGACTGTTCTGTACCCTACATTTATAAAGTGGAGCTGGACTATTCTGTACCTACATTTATAAAGTGGAGCTGGACTGTTCTGTACCTACATGTATAAAGTGTAGCTGGACTGTTCTGTACCTACATTTATAAAGTGGAGTTGAACTGTTCTGTACCTACATTTATAAAATGGAGCTGGACTGTTCTGTATTCTACATTGTTAGTGTGTGTGTGTGTGTGTGTGTGTGTGTGTGTGTGTGTGTGTGTGTGTGTGTGTGTGTGTGTGTGTGTGTGTGTGTGCGTGCTGATGAGGTCATTCACGTGCACGTCTGTAAAGGTTTTTTAATGATTTATTTTCCATTCTTTACCTTTCTCATTTCATCTCAATCTCTGTCTTCAGTCTGTATAATTGTGTTATATAATGAGAACATGCTATACAGTAGCCAGTCTGTCTCTCTCTCTTCTCCCTCCCCCTGTTTCTATTTTAAATCAATGAAATGGCCTAGCCCCTTCCTCTCTTTCCCTGTCCCCCTCTTCCTCTCTCTGTTGGTCCCAATCCCCGCCTCCCTCGCTCTCCGTGCCGAGGGTTTTGTCCGTTTTCATAAAGCTAGCTCTGTCTTACTCTCTCTAGCTTTTAAAATGTCAACTGGGAACCATAGAGGGAGACAGTGCTGGTTAGTGACGCACACACTGAGTCGTCCCCCCCCCACTCTCCTACACACCCACACATACTGTGTGTAATAACTGGATAGACATCCAATTTCTGCCTATTTGACATGCCACATGTGTCCTCTATGGTAATAAAGGACTGGACAATTCTGTTTTCGCTGCATACACAGTTATCTCTTCTGTGCTGCGGATTGATCTTAAATGCTTCTGGATAATATCACAACATAACAGACAGTTCTATATAGGAACAATTTCGGTCTGTAATTGATCGTTTATCTTCCGTTTGGCTGTGGGAGGATGTGGAGATGGGAAGTGACTTGGTGATATTGTTTATTCTGGCATGTCATTTGTCAGTGGTGAAGCAAATGAGGAATGCTAATCGTGATTGTGGCAGAATTCACTTAATTTAAACCCCCATCCGTCGCTTCTGTGTTTCATTAACCAGTTCAAATCTTTTCCAAAACGTCAAATCTTGATGAATTAAATTTCACAGTTACTTGAGGACATCTTCCCAGACTGCTGTTTCTTAATTTCTGCTCTCAATGTGAAGAGCTTTGTCATTGACATCTGTAAATGAAAAGTGCTCTTCAAATGTAATTTATTATTATTATTATTATTATTATTATTATATTATGGAGATGATATGTAAATATCTTAACTCCATCTGCTGAGGAGGGAGAGGCTGGCTGTTTAGTAGCAGCTGTGTTCGTGGGGTTATAGAGAAATGAATGGACAGCTCTTTGTCTAAAGAAAGTCATTGAACAACAGTCACAGGGAGTAAGAGTGAAGTGATAGAAAGGTGGGAAATAGCGTTACTGGGGAAATGGAGAGAAGAAGGAGGAGGAGAGAGGGGAAGAGTGTTATTTATGGTGAGTGTTTTGAAATCAGCGGTTTGGAATCAGGTGGGACCAAGAGGGGGAATGGGAGAATGATGGGGTGAGTGGCAGACAGAGGTTGGACTGAGCCATATGACCTAAAAATGATATCTACATTTGTTTTTCTTAATTGTGGGCGATTCATGATATATATATACAGTATATAGAGATTTTTTTAAATTGCCTCTAAACAGGGTTTGTTGTACAATTAAAGTCAAATACACTGCATTTCAAACAGTCAGCAATAATCTAATGAATTCAGGACTTCCTTCGCCGACAGAGATGGACGCCTCGCTTCGCGTTCTTAGGAAACTATAGAGTATTTTGTTTTTTATGTGTTATTTCTTACATTGTACCCCAGGAAATCTTAGGTTTTATTACATACAGTCGGGAGGAACTATTGGATATAAGAGCAACATCAACTTACCAACATTACGACCAGGAATATGACTTTCCCGAAGCGGATCCTCTGTTTGGTCCACCACCCAGGACAATGGATCAGATCCCAGCCGGCAACCCAAAACAACGGCGCCGCAGAAGGGGCAGACGGAGCGGTCTTTTGGTCAGGCTCCGTAGACGGGCACATCGACAACCGCTCCCGAGTATACTACTCGCCAATGTCCAGTCTCTTGACAACAAGGTAGACGAAAACCGAGCAAGGGTTACC
The DNA here is from genome assembly GCF_034236695.1 of Oncorhynchus nerka. Taxonomy (NCBI): domain Eukaryota; kingdom Metazoa; phylum Chordata; class Actinopteri; order Salmoniformes; family Salmonidae; genus Oncorhynchus; species Oncorhynchus nerka. Next base: position 9,004,563 of record NC_088398.1, on the reverse strand, counting down.
TTCCAGAGAGACATCAGAGATTGTAACGTTCTTTGTTTCACGGAAACATGGCTCACTCGGGATACGTTATCAGAGTCCGTACAGCCACCTGGTTTCTTCACGCATTGCGCCGACATCTGTTTGGTAAGAAGAAGGGCGGGGCTGTATGCCTTGTGATTAACGAGGTGTGGTGTGATCATAACAACATACAGGAACTCAAGTCCTTTTGTTCACCTGATCTAGAATTCCTTACAATCAAATGCCGACCACATTATCTACCAAGAGAATTCTCTTCGATCATAATCACAGTTGTGTATATCCCCCCCAAGCAGACACATCGACGGCCCTGAAAGAACTTCATTGGACTCTATGTAAACTGGAAACCACATATCCTGAGGTTGCATTTATTGTAGCTGGGGATTTTTACAAGGCTGATCTGAAAACAAGGCTCCCTCTAATTTTATCAGCATATCAAATGCACGACCCAGGTTGACAAAACCCTGGATCATTGTTATTCTAACTTCCGTGACGCAATAAATAAATCAGCCCTCTCCTGTACTCCCTGTTCACCCATGACTGCGTGGCCATTCACGCCTCCAACTCAATCATCAAGTTTGCAGAGACACTACAGTGCCTTAGAGATCATTTTTATTCTCTATTTTGGTTAGGTCAGGGTGTGACTAGGATGGGTACTCAAGTTTTTGCATTTCTATGTTGGCCTGGTATAGTGCCCAATCAGAGGCAGCTGTGTATCGTTGTCTCTGATTGGGGATCATATTTAGGCAGCCTTTTTTCCACCTGTTTTGTGTGGGATCTTGTTTTTGCGTAGCTGCCTGTGAGCAGGCCAGAACTTCACGTTTCTTCTGTATTGTTTTTGTTGAGTTTCATATTTATTAAACATGTGGAACTATAAGTACGCTGCGCCTTGGTCCACTCATTCAGACGATCGTGACATACAGTGGTAGGCTTGATTACCAACAACGACGATAAGGCCTACAGGGAGGGGGTGAGGGCCCTCGGAGTGTGGTGTCAGGAAAATAACCTCACACTCAATGTCAACAAAACAAAGGAGATGATTGTGGACTTCAGGAAACAGCAGAGGGAGCAGCCCCCTATCCACATCGATGGGACAGTAGTGGAGAAGGTGGAAAGTTAAGTTCCTCGGCATACACATCACGGACAAACTAATATGATCCATCCACACAGACAGCATGGTGAAGAAGGTGCAGCAGCGCCTCTTCAACCTCAGGAGGCTGAAGAAATTCGGCTTGTCACCAAAAACACTCAAACTTTTACAGATGCACAATCGAGAGCATCCTGTCGGGCTGTATCACCGCCTGGCACGGCAACTGCTCCGCTCACAACCGTAAGGCTCTTCAGAGGTTAGTGAGGTCTGCACAACGTATCACCGGGGGCAAACTACCTGCCCTTCAGGACACCTACACCACCCGATGTCACAGGAAGGCCAAAAAGATCATCAAGGACAACAACCACCCGAGCCACTGCCTGTTCACCCCGCTATCATCCAGAAGGCGTGGTCAGTACAGGTGCATCAACGCTGGGACCGAGAGACAGAAGCTGTTTTTCAATCTCAAGGTCATCAGACTGTTAAACAGCCATCACTAACATTGAGTGGCTGCTGCCAACATACTGACTCATTTCTAGCCACTTTAATAATGAAAAAATGTATGTAATAAATGTATCACTAGCCATTTTAAACAATGCCACTTTATATAATGTTTTCATACCCTACATTACTCATCTCATATGTATATACTGTACTCTATATCATCTACTGCATCTTGCCTATGTCGTTCAGCCATCTCTCATTCATATATTTTTATGTACACATTCTTATTCATTCCTTTACAATTGTGTGTATATGGTAGTTGTTGTGAAATTGTTAGGTTAGATTACTTGTTAGATATTACTGCATGGTCGGAACTAGAATCACAAGCATTTCGCTACACTCGCATTAACATCTGCTAACCATGTGTATGTGACAAATATAATTTGATTTGATTATACCTAGGTTAAAGATAAGCCTTCCACAACCATAAGATCCACTAATAATTCAATTATTTAAATATTTTTTGCAATAATCACTGATCTGGCTTTCAAGTTTGTCTATGAAAATCCCCTTTTTGATACAAACATAACCAGAACCATGCTTAATGCCAATTCACTAATAATGACTAAGTTCTTGTAGCAGGCGAATGCATTATAGAAATTGAACACAGGTCTCATAAACAATCTGTCAAGCACAATCCAACATACTATTGAGTAGCCAGCTAATCTTTATATTTCAAGTTTATCCAACTTGGATCCATCTGCTAACTAACAAGGTAGAACAGTTGACGCGTTATGAACACACCTTTCTGTCCATCTCCATCTCTGTCCATCTCCATCTCTGTCCATGTCCATCTCCATCTCTGTCCATCTCCATCTCTGTCCATCTCCATCTCTGTCCATCTCCATCTCTGTCCATCTCCAACTGGTTGAACAGCCTATCCACTTTGTTCAGAGGTTGAAATCACATAGCCTACCATATTTCTCCGAATGAGAACGAGTTGCCAATTCCTTATATAATTGAGTTTTATGCTTATTGCGTATTTATAAAACATGGACTAGACAACTAGTATAACAGTCTTTGGCTAAAATGCTGCTAGTGTTATGTTCATTGATAGTCCTGTTTCAGTAGAGTCTGCTCTAAATGATATAGTTAGAAAGGTTAACTCCTATATTACAGTAAAACAATGTCTCAATGTGTTTCAGTCTCCCTGTGACACATTCTGTTGGACCAAACCTCAAATGCAAATAGTGAGTTGAAACCGCTTGTCAGAGGAAGAAGTGATCTCTCATCTTTGTTGTTGTGAGTGGCGGGGGGTGGGACTTGATATGAGGGGAGGGGCTGGGCGTGTGGGGGAGGGGCTTGATGTTCATGTGTAAATGGAAAGATGCACAGTCTCAGCAGAAGAAGCAAAGGAGATGAGACCAAAAAGACAACATGATGAGAACAAGAGTGAGAGAGGAAAAGAGGGAGGGAGGGGTTGATAGGAGGGGGGATTGGAAGTCTAGCTGGGGGGTGAACAGCCTGAATGAAGCCAGGGGGTGAGAACAGTTGAGGACTGAAGAGAAAGCATGCTGGACAGGGTCACACCAGTCCCTCTGTTGTCAAAGTCAAATGCGGCTGGTCGCTCTGACAACATGCAAATGAGATGCAGATGAGCGGAACCTTGGGAGGAGGGCTGGTTGTCATGGCGACCCCCAGTGATGCAAAACAGAAGAACACAAGTGGAGGGGGGGAGTGTAGAGCGAGGGAGATGGAAAGAGTGATATTAGAAAAAGGGATGAAGGAGGACAAGCGATTGGACGATGGGGATGGTGAATGATATAATAGACCATAGGCTTTGACAGAGATACAACAGTGTGTAGGTTGATAGTAGAAGAAGGGAAAGTAAGGGAAGGAGGTAGCAACAAAACAACATGACAGAATGATAAGGCAGTGACTAGCGAGGGTTGTTTTATACCTAAATGATTGACAGACTGAGGAGAGAGATTATAGAATGGAGAGCAAGAAGGAACATAGGAATGTTGAGGGGGGACGGAGTGGTGATAGAGAGAGAAATAGAGAGAGGGATTTTGGGGGAGGATGGAGTGGTGATAAAGAGAGAGAGGGATGTTTGGGGAAGACGGAGTGGTGATAGAGAGAGGGATGTTTGGGGGAGGATGGAGTGGTGATATAGAGAGAAAGAGAGGGGGATGTTTGGGGAGGATGGAGTGGTGATATAGAGAGAAAGAAAGGGGGATGTTTGTGGGAGGATGGAGTGGTGATAGAGAGAGAGGGATGTTTGGGGAGGATGGAGTGGTGATAAATAGAGAGAGGGATGTTTGGGGGAGGATAGAGTGGTGATAAAGAGAGAAAGAGAGAGAGAGGGATGTTTGGGGAGGGCGGAGTGGTGATAGAGAGAGCGGGATGTTTGGGGAGGGCGGAGTGGTGATAGAGAGAGAGGGATGTTTGGGGAGGACGGAGTGGTGATAGAGAGAGAAAGAGAGAGGGATTTTTGGGGAGGATGGAGTGGTGATAGAGAGAGGGATGTTTGGGGGAGGATGGAGTGGTGATATAGAGAGAAAGAGAGGGGGATGTTTGGGGGAGGATGGAGTGGTGTGATAGAGAGAGAGGGATGTTTGGGGAGGACGGAGTGGTGATAGAGAGAGAAAGAGAGAGGGATTTTTGGGGAGGATGGAGTGGTGATAGAGAGAGAAAGAGAGAGGGATGTTTGGGGGAGGATGGAGTGGTGATATAGAGAGAAAGAGAGGGGATGTTTGGGGGAGGATGGAGTGGTGATAGAGAGAGAGGGATGTTTGGGGAGGATGGAGTGGTGATAGAAAGAGAGAGATGGAAGTTTGGGGGAGGATGGAGTGGTAATAGAGAGAGGGATGTTTGGGGGAGGAAGGAGTGGTGATAGAGAGAGGGATGTTTGGGGGAAGATGGAGTGGTGATATAGAGAGAAAGAGAGGGGATGTTTGGGGGAGGATGGAGTGGTGATATAGAGAGAACAAGAGAGAGGGATGTTTGGGGGAGGAGGGAGTGGTGATAGAGAGAGAAAGAGAGAGAGGGATGTTTGGGGGAGGAGGGAGTGGTGATAAAGAGAGAGAGGGATGTTTGGGGGAGGATGGAGTGGTGATAAAGAGAGAGGGATGTTTGGGGGAGGACGGAGTGGTGATAGAGAGAGAAAGGGAGAGAGGGATGTTTGGGGGAGGATGGAGTGGTGATAGAGAGAGAAAGAGAGGGATTTTTGGGGAGGACGGAGTGGTGATAGAGAGAGAGGGATGTTTGGGGGAGGAAGGAGTGGTGATAGAGAGAGAGGGATTTTGGGGGAGGATGGAGTGGTGATAGAAAGAGAGAGAGGGATTTTGGGGAGGATGGAGTGGTGATAGAGAGAGAAAGAGAGAGGGATGTTTGGGGGAGGAGGGAGTGGTGATAGAGAGATAAAGAGAGAGAGGGATGTTTGGGGGAGGATGGAGTGGTGATAGAGAGAGAAAGAGAGAGGGATGTTTGGGGGAGGAGGGAGTGGTGATAGAGGGATTTTGGGGGAGGATGGAGTGGTGATAAAGAGCGAGAGGGATGTTTGGGGGAAGATGGAGTGGTGATATAGAGAGAGAGGATGTTTGGGGAGGAAGGTGTGGGGATATATAGAGAGAGGGATGTTTGGGGAGGATGGAGTGGTGATAGAGAGAGAAAGAGAGAGGGATGTTTGGGGGAGGATGGAGTGGTGATAAAGAGAGAGAGGGATGTTTGGGGGAGGATGGAGTGGTGATAGAGAGAGAGGGATGTTTGGGGGAGGACGGAGTGGTGATAGAGAGAGAAAGGGAGAGAGGGATGTTTGGGGAGGATGGAGTGGTGATAGAGAGAGAAAGAGAGGGATTTTTGGGGAGGACGGAGTGGTGATAGAGAGAGAGGGATGTTTGGGGAGGATGGAGTGGTGATAGAGAGAGAGGGATTTTTGGGGGAGGATGGAGGGGTGATAGAAAGAGAGAGAGGGATTTTTGGGGAGGATGGAGTGGTGATAGAGAGAGAAAGGGAGAGGGATTTTTGGGGGAGGAGGGAGTGGTGATAGAGAGAGAAAGAGAGAGGGATGTTTGGGGGAGGAGGGAGTGGTGATAGAAAGAGAGAGAGGGATGTTTGGGGGAGGATGGAGTGGTGATAGAGAGAGAAAGAGAGAGGGATGTTTGGGGGAGGATGGAGTGGTGATAAAGAGCGAGAGGGATGTTTGGGGAAGATGGAGTGGTGATATAGAGAGAGAGGGATGTTTGGGGAGGAAGGTGTGGGGATATATAGAGAGAGGGATGTTTGGGGGAGGATGGAGTGGTGATAGAGAGAGAAAGAGAGAGGGATGTTTGGGGAGGATGGAGTGGTGATAAAGAGAGAGAGGGATGTTTGGGGGAGGATGGAGTGGTGATATATAGAGAGAGGGATGTTTGGGGGAGGATGGAGAGGTGATAAAGAGACAGAGGGATGTTTGGGGGAGGATGGAGAGGTGATAAAGAGAGAGAGGATGTTTGGGAGAGGATGGAGTGGTGATATAGAGAGAGAGGGATGTTTGGGGGAGGATGGAGAGGTGATAACGAGACAGAGGGATGTTTGGGGAGGATGGAGAGGTGATAAAGAGAGAGAGGGGTGTTTGGGGGAGGATGGAGTGGTGATATAGAGAGAGAGGGATGTTTGGGGAGGATGGAGAGGTGATATAGAGAGAGAGGGATGTTTGGAGGAGGATGGAGAGGTGATAACGAGACAGAGGGATGTTTGGGGGAGGATGGAGAGGTGATAAAGAGAGAGAGGGGTGTTTGGGGGAGGATGGAGTGGTGATAAAGAGAGAGAGGGATGTTTGGATGTTTGAGGGAGGATGGAGTGGTGATAAAGAGAGAGAGGGATGTTTGGGGGAGGATGGAGTGGTGATAAAGAGAGAGAGGGATGTTTGGGGAGGATGGAGTGGTGATATAGAGAGAGAGGGATGTTTGGGGGAGGATGGAGAGGTGATAAAGAGACAGAGGGATGTTCGGGGGAGGATGGAGAGGTGATAAAGAGAGAGAGGGATGTTTGGATGTTTGGGGGAGGATGGAGTGGTGATGAAGAGAGAGAGGGATGTTTGGATGTTTGAGGGAGGCTGGAGTGGTGATGAAGAGAGAGAGGGATGTTTGGGGGAGGATGGAGTGGTGATATAGAGAGAGAGGGATGTTTGGGGGAGGATGGAGTGGTGATAAAGAGAGAGAGGGATGTTTGGGGGAGGATGGAGTGGTGATAGAGAGAGAGGGATGTTTGGGGGAGGATGGAGTGGTGATAAAGAGAGAGAGGGATGTTTGGGGGAGGATGGAGTGGTGATATAGAGAGAGAGGGATGTTTGGGGAGGATGGAGTGGTGATAAAGAGAGAGATGGATGTTTGGGGAGGATGGAGTGGTGATAGAGAGAGAGGGGGGTGTTTGGGGGAGGATGGAGTGGTGATAAAGAGAGAGGGATGTTTGGGGAGGATGGAGTGGTGATAAAGAGAGAGAGGGATGTTTGGGGGAGGATGGAGTGGTGATAAAGAGAGAGAGGGATGTTTGGGGGAGGATGGAGTGGTGATAAAGAGAGAGAGGGATGTTTGGGGGAGGATGGAGTGGTGATAAAGAGAGAGAGGGATGTTTGGGGGAGGATGGAGTGGTGATAAAGAGAGAGAGGATGTTTGGGGGAGGATGGAGTGGTGATAAAGAGAGAGAGGGATGTTTGGGGGAGGATGGAGTGGTGATAGAGAGGGATGTTTGGGGGAGGATGGAGTGGTGATAAAGAGAGAGAGGGATGTTTGGGGGAGGATGGAGTGGTGATAAAGAGAGAGAGGGATGTTTGGGGGAGGATGGAGTGGTGATAAAGAGAGAGAGGGATGTTTGTCATGATGCTTCGATGTAGAGGTAACTGCCAAAATAAAGGAAACACTTTAGTAAATGAGGGATACAAAGTACACATACAAAAGTATGTGGACACCCCTTCAAATTAGTGGATTCGGTTGACCGGTGTATATAATCGAGCACACAGCCATGCAGTAGAATGGCCTTACTGCAGTAGAATGGCCATACTGAAGAGCTCAGTGACTTTCAACGTGGCACAGTCACAGGATGCCACCTTTCCAACTGTAAGTACTGTTATTGTGAAGTAGAAACGTCTAGGAGCAACAGCGGCTTAGGGATCACCAAGTGCTGAAGCACGTAGTGTGTAAAAATCGTCTGTCCTCGGTTACAACACTCACTACCGAGTTCCATACTGCCTCTGGAAGCAACATCAGCATAAGAACTGTTCATTGGGAGCTTAATGAAATGGGTTTCCATGGCCGAGCAGCCACACACAAGCCTCGGCTGGAGTGGTGTAAAGCTCCTCGCTATTGGACCCTGGAGTAGTGGAAATGCGTTCTCTGGAGTGATGAATCACATTTTACCATCTGGTGAATAAACCCAGATGATTCTGGGTTTAGCAGATGCCAGCAGAGTGCTACCTACCAAAATGCATAGTGTCAACTTTAAAGTTTGGTGGAGGAGGAATAATGATCTGGGGCTGTTTTTCATAGTTCGGGCTAGGCCCCTTAGTTCCAGTGAAGGGAAATCTTAACGCTACAGCACACAATGACATTCTAGATGATTCTGTTCATCCAACTTTGTGGCAACAGTTTGGGGAAGGCCCTTTCCTGTTTCAGCATGACAATGCTGCCATGCACAAAGCAAGGTCCATACAGAAATGGTTTGTCGAAATTTGGGTGGAAGAACTTGGCCTGCACAGAGCCCTGACCTAAGTCCCATTGAACACATTTGGGATGAATTGGAACTAAACTAGCCAGGACTAATTGCACAACATCAGTGCCCGACCACATACTTTTGGTCATGTAGTGTATAGTGAAGGTAGGTGCTTCCACACAGGTGTGGTTCCTGAGTTAATTAAGAAATGAATATCCCATCATGCTTAGGGTCATGTATAAAAATGCCTACTTTATCATTTGTGTGTGTGTGTGTGTGTGTGTGTGGAGATCAGCCCCTTTCATCAAAAATGCTCCTCTCTGTCCTTCTGGAGCTCCATGACCTTCCGTCATCCCTTTCTCCATCTTTCACACCAGCTTTATTCCCCTTCTCATTCTGTGAGTGAGTAGAGGCGGGATGGGATGGGATAACAGGAGGAGGAGGAGGAGGAGAGAGAGAGAGAGAGAGAGAGAGGGAGAGAGAGAGATACAGAGATACAGAGAGAGAGAGGGAGGGGAGAGAGAGAGAGAGAGAGAGAGAGAGAGAGAGAGCGAGCGAGCAGGAAGATAAGGAAGGGGAGAGTAGACAGAAGGGAGAAGGAGATGGATACTGAGAGATGACGAAGGAGAGGAAAGAGAAGCAGAGGGGGAGAGATGAGAAAGATAAACACAGAGTTAGAGTGAAAAGAAGAAACTGAACAGGAGGAAGTGAGATGAGAGAGGAAGCACAGAGATGACATGTCGAAAGTAAGGGATGGGGTAAAGAGAGTGGTGAGATAGGGGAGCAGTGGTGCTGTAGATGGGGTAAAGAGAGTGATGAGATAGGGGAGCAGTGGTGCTGTAGATGGGGTAAAGAGAGTGGTGAGATAGGGGAGCAGTGGTGCTGTAGATGGGGTAAAGAGAGTGATGAGGTAGGGGAGCAGTGGTGCTGTAGATGGGGTAAAGAGAGTGATGAGGTAGGAGAGGAGAGGGATGAAATAGGGGAGCAGTGGTGCTGTAGATGGGGTAAAGAGAGTGATGAGGTAGGGGAGCAGTGGTGCTGTAGATGGGGTAAAGAGAGTGATGAGGTAGGAGAGAGAGGGATGAAATAGGGGAGCAGTGGTGCTGTAGATGGGGTAAAGAGAGTGATGAGGTAGGGGAGCAGTGGTGCTGTGCAGGGCTGTAGATGGGGTAAAGAGAGTGATGAGGTAGGAGAGGAGAGTGATGAGATAGGGGAGCAGTGGTGCTGTAGATGGGGTAAAGAGAGTGATGAGATAGGGGAGCAGTGGTGCTGTAGATGGGGTAAAGAGAGTGATGAGATAGGGGAGCAGTGGTGCTGTAGATGGGGTAAAGAGAGTGATGAGATAGGAGAGGAGAGTGATGAGATAGGAGAGGAGAGTGATGAGGTAGGGGAGGAGAGTGATGAGATAGGGGAGCAGTGGTGCTGTAGATGGGGTAAAGAGATTGATGAGATAGGGGAGCAGTGGTGCTGTGCGGGTCTGTAGATGGGGTAAAGAGAGTGATGAGATAGGGGAGCAGTGGTGCTGTGCGGGTCTGTAGATGGAGTAAAGAGATAGGGGAGGAGAGTGATGAGATAGGGGAGCAGTGGTGCTGTGCGGGTCTGTAGATGGGGTAAAGAGAGTGATGAGATAGGGGAGCAGTGGTGCTGTGCGGGTCTGTAGATGGGGTAAAGAGATAGGGGAGGAGAGTGATGAGATAGGGGAGCAGTGGTGCTGTGCGGGTCTGTAGATGGGGTAAAGAGAGTGATGAGATAGGGGAGCAGTGGTGCTGTGCGGGTCTGTAGATGGGGTAAAGAGAGTGATGAGATAGGGGAGCAGTGGTGCTGCGCGGGTCTGTAGATGGGGTAAAGAGATAGGGGAGGAGAGTGATGAGATAGGGGAGCAGTGGTGCTGTGCGGGGCTGTAGAGCGAGGGAGAGGCAAAAGCGGTGGTCCCTGTTTTACAAATTGCAGTTTGAGACAAGAGAAGAGAGGGATGAGTGGAGGAGTGCGGCCAGCTCCAGATTGCTCACAGCGAGAAATGTTTATAACAGACATCAGAACACCATTACCCCACCTCCACTCTATAACATACATCAGAACACCATTACCCCACCTCCACTCTATAACAGACATTAGAACACAATTACCCCACCTCCACTCTATAACAGACATCAGAACACCATTACCCCACCTCCACTCTATAACATACATCAGAACACCATTACCCCACCTCTTCTCTATAACAGACATCAGAACACCATTACCCCACCTCCACTCTATAACAGACATCAGAACACCATTACCCCACCTCCACTCTGTAACAGATATCAGAACACCATTACCCCACCTCCACTCTATAACATACATCAGAACACCATTACCCCACCTCCACTCTATAACAGACATCAGAACACCATTACCCCACCTCCACTCTATAACAGATATCAGAACACCATTACCCCACCTCCACTCTATAACAGATATCAGAACACCATTACCCCACCTCCACTCTATAACAGACATCAGAACACCATTACCCCACCTCCACTCTATAACAGACATCAGAACACCATTATCCCACCTCCACTCTATAACAGATATCAGAACACCATTACCCCACCTCCACTCTATAACAGATATCAGAACACCATTACCCCACCTCCACTCTATAACAGACATCAGAACACCATTACCCCACCTCCACTCTATAACAGATATCAGAACACCATTACCCCACCTCCACTCTATAACAGATATCAGAACACCATTACCCCACCTCCACTCTATAACAGATATCAGAACACCATTACCCCACCTCCACTCTATAACAGACATCAGAACACCATTACCCCACCTCCACTCTATAACAGACATCAGAACACCATTACCCCACCTCCAGTCTATAACAGATATCAGAACACCATTACTCCACCTCCACTCTATAACAGATATCAGAACACCATTACCCCACCTCCACTCTATAACAGATATCAGAACACCATTACCCCACCATTATCAGAACACCATTACCCCACCTCCACTCTATAACAGATATCAGAACACCATTACCCCACCTCCACTCTATAACAGACATCAGAACACCATTACCCCACCTCCACTCTATAACAGACATCAGAACACCATTACCCCACCTCCACTCTATAACAGATATCAGAACACCATTACCCCACCTCCACTCTATAACAGACATCAGAACACCATTACCCCACCTCCACTCTATAACAGATATCAGAACACCATTACCCCACCTCCACTCTATAACAGATATCAGAACACCATTACCCCACCTCCACTCTATAACAGACATCAGAACACCATTACCCCACCTCCACTCTATAACAGACATCAGAACACCATTACCCCACCTCCAGTCTATAACAGATATCAGAACACCATTACCCCACCTCCAGTCTATAACAGATATCAGAACACCATTACCCCACCTCCACTCTATAACAGATATCAGAACACCATTACCCCACCTCCACTCTATAACAGATATCAGAACACCATTACCCCACCTCCACTCTATAACAGATATCAGAACACCATTACCCCACCTCCACTCTATAACAGATATCAGAACACCATTACCCCACCTCCACTCTATAACAGACATCAGAACACCATTACCCCACCTCCACTCTATAACAGATATCAGAACACCATTACCCCACCTCCACTCTATAACAGATATCAGAACACCATTACCACACCTCCACTCTATAACAGACATCAGAACACCATTACCCCACCTCCACTCTATAACAGACATCAGAACACCATTACCCCACCTCCACTCTATAACAGATATCAGAACACCATTACCCCACCTCCTCTCTATAACAGACATCAGAACACCATTACCCCACCTCCACTCTATAACAGACATCAGAACACCATTACCCCACCTCCACTCTATAACAGATATCAGAACACCATTACCCCACCTCCACTCTATAACATACATCAGAACACCATTACCCCACCTCCACTCTATAACAGACATCAGAACACCATTACCCCACCTCCACTCTATAACAGATATCAGAACACCATTACCCCACCTCCACTCTATAACAGATATCAGAACACCATTACCCCACCTCCACTCTATAACAGACATCAGAACACCACACCCCACCTCCACTCTATAACAGACATCAGAACACTTATCCCACCTCCACTCTATAACAGATATCAGAACACCATTACCCCACCTCCACTCTATAACAGATATCAGAACACCATTACCCCACCTCCACTCTATAACAGACATCAGAACACCATTACCCCACCTCCACTCTATAACAGATATCAGAACACCATTACCCCACCTCCACTCTATAACAGATATCAGAACACCATTACCCCACCTCCACTCTATAACAGATATCAGAACACCATTACCCCACCTCCACTCTATAACAGACATCAGAACACCATTACCCCACCAGAACACCATCCACTCCACTATAACAGATATCAGAACACCATTACCCCACCTCCACTCTATAACAGATATCAGAACACCATTACCCCACCTCCACTCTATAACAGATATCAGAACACACCATTACCCCACCTCCACTCTATAACAGATATAGAACACCATTACCCCACCTCCACTCTATAACAGATACACACCATTACCCCACCTCCACTCTATAACAGATATCAGAACACCATTACCCCACCTCCACTCTATAACAGATATCAGAACACCATTACCCCACCTCCACTCTATAACAGATATCAGAACACCATTACTCCACTCTATAACAGATATCAGAACACCATTACCCCACCTCCACTCTATAACAGATATCAGAACACCATTACCCCACCTCCACTCTATAACAGATATCAGAACACCATTACCCCACCTCCACTCTATAACAGACATCAGAACACCATTACCCCACCTCCACTCTATAACAGATATCAGAACACCATTACCCCACCTCCACTCTATAACAGATATCAGAACACCATTACCCCACCTCCACTCTATAACAGATATCAGAACACCATTACCCCACCTCCACTCTATAACAGATATCAGAACACCATTACCCCACCTCCACTCTATAACAGATATCAGAACACCATTACCCCACCTCCACTCTATAACAGATATCAGAACACCATTACCCCACCTCCACTCTATAACAGACATCAGAACACCATTACCCCACCTCCACTCTATAAACAGACATCAGAACACCATTACCCCACCTCCACTCTATAACAGACATCAGAACACCATTACCCCACCTCCACTCTATAACAGATATCAGAACACCATTACCCCACCTCCACTCTATAACAGATATCAGAACACCATTACCCCACCTCCACTCTATAACAGATATCAGAACACCATTACCCCACCTCCACTCTATAACAGATATCAGAACACCATTACCCCACCTCCACTCTATAACAGATATCAGAACACCATTACCCCACCTCCACTCTATAACAGACATCAGAACACCATTACCCCACCTCCACTCTATAACAGATATCAGAACACCATTACCCCACCTCCACTCTATAACAGATATCAGAACACCATTACCCCACCTCCACTCTATAACAGACATCAGAACACCATTACCCCACCTCCACTCTATATAACAGATATCAGAACACCATTACCCCACCTCCACTCTATAACAGATATCAGAACACCATTACCCCACCTCCACTCTATAACAGATATCAGAACACCATTACCCCACAGATATCAGAACACCATTACCCCACCTCCTCTCTATAACAGATATCAGAACACCATTACCCCACCTCCACTCTATAACAGATATCAGAACACCATTACCCCACCTCTTCTCTATAACAGACATTGGGTATAAATAAAAACCACTACCTCTGCCCTCACCCCAGAACAGGCATTTAGGGATAAACGAAAAGCAACCCTACAGTTTTAAAGCATGGATTTTACAAACCCTCTATACCTGTCCTACCCTCATATGACTGACACTGAAATAGGGTGCCATTCTTTTACAGTTATTGCGGGAATGACAGTTATTATGGCACCAAAAGCAATACCTTTTTTTCTCCCTAGTTACTTATTGGCTGTGGTCTTTAGCTGGTAAATAGGCTTTTGTTGCTTCTTCTTTTAGCCTCCTAAAAGCCCAGGACAGTGTGTGAAAGTTACGTACTAATGGGCTAGGCCTTGAGAGATGGGGAATGTGTGAACTGAATGCTATATTACTGCTGCTGCCAATGTTATTATTAGCCAAGCAGCCATTAGCGGAATTAATTGCAATTACACCTCCCTGCCTGAGGGGTCAGGAGGGGCACTGTACTCATTAGGCTGCTATTGTCCCATGCTGTTCCCAACACTGCAGAGAGACAATAATGAGGAGGGAGAAACATCGGGGGAAAAAACAAACATATTTTGTCTGCAGTTATTTCACTCTGTACAATGACCTTATTGTTTGTTCAGAAGGTGGAGAGGAGAGAACGAGAGAGAGAAAGAGAGGAGAGAGAGAGGAGAGAGAGAGAAAGAGAGGAGAGAGAGAGAGAGAGAAAGAGAGCGATGGGCGGACAGGCGACAGAACACAGACGTTCCATGGGCTTAAATGGCAAATAATCAACTCCGACAGAAAGAGGGAGAGATGGATGGAGAGAAAGGAGGGAGAGTGGGCAGTAATTATGATATTGGGGCATGTAAAGAATGTGTGGATTCCAGGGTGCTCGGCGTGGTGTGTGTTCAACATTGTGTTTGAACAATACTCCCATTCCACAATGACATCAGTGGCCATAGAATTAAAAAAACAAATAAATTGCAGAAAATGTTGGCCTTTATGATGTGTGTTCAGAAAGCTCCCTCTCAGCAACACACACCGCCCACCTACACACACAATCGCTCTCACGGACACACACCACTTACACATATGGAAGCACACACACAAACAAACACATAGAATTTAAAAAACAAATAAATAAATTGCAGAAAATGTTGGCCTTTATGATGTGTTTTCAGAAAGCTCCCTCTCAGCAACACACACCGCCCACCTACACACACAATCGCTCTCACGGACACACACCACTTACACGTATGGAAGCACACACACAAACAAACACACGACACACACACACGTATGTTCTCTGGCTGTCCCTTTGTCTCTGTGGATTGTGAATAGACAATAACTAACTTTCTCTCTCTCCCTCCCATCATCATCTCTCCTGATATGTGTGTGTGTGTGTGTGTGTGTGTGTGTGTGTGTGTGTGTGTGTGTGTGTGTGTGTGTGTGTGTGTGTGTGTGTGTGTGTGTGTGTGTGTGTGTGTGTGTGTGTGTGACAGAGAGCAAGTGAGATAGAGACCATTTATAAACAGATAAAGTGATACAGAGACAGATAGTGGACACCTGACTCAGCACACCATTACTATACTATTGTATTAGTGCCTGTGTAGAGAGTGTGGTCTGGGTGTAGTTGGTTATGTGTTTATGCCTCAAGCTCAGTGTATGCCTCAAGTGTCTCTCTTTGTGTGTGTGTGTGTTATCAGTGTCCTCCCAGCACCTGCTATGCTACTCCCTCCTGCCCTCTCCCTGAACTCTGGCCCAACACTCACCGCAATCACGACAGGACACAGCCAACATACTAGAGACAGACAGACAGAGCCCAAGCTCCTGGTTCCCCACCCCTACCTTTTGATCACAGTGGTATCCCCCAGGGGAGTAGCTCACCTGATTGGCTTCCATTCAGGACGTGAGGTAGAGGTGATAGTGTCTGCTGATAGGTTGCTAGGCGATGGATGTGTGGGGTTTATATTTGTAGCTAAGTGTGTATGACAATGCCTGGGGGTGTGAGTGATGGGAGGTTCCCAGCTGAGAAGTGTGGTGTGTGTGATTGGCTAACACAGGTAGAGGTGTGTAATCGCTATCATTACCTCCCCTCAGAGGAATATACTATACTTTAGACTAAAGGGAAATGATAGGAGCCATCCCACCACGTCCTCAACACCACAACAATGAGTCAGAATGACAGGGTTTGTGTGTACTGTGCGTTCACTGTGTTTTTCTCAGCGTGTGAGGGCATTGATGAGAAGCTTATTACTTACGTAGGTACTTACATTTGTCATATTTCACACATGTACAAGTGTGTATTATATGCATGTGAATAGTTTTTTTTGCATATCCCCTGAGACGCCCTCAGAGAGTGGGGTCACGGGCCAGACATCAGCCATTATTGACGGAGACCCTGGAGCAGCTAGGGGTAAGTGCCTTGCTCAAGGGCACATCGGAATATGTTTTACCTAGCCAGCTCAAGGATTCGAACAAGCAACCTTTCAGTTACTGGCCCAACGCTCTTAACCGCTAGTTTACCTGCCACCAAGTAGGTAAATATAGCAGTGTTTTTCTCAGCCAAAGGCAGATGGATAAAACAGCCCAAGACAGATGGATAAAACAGCCTAAGGCCGATGGATAAAACAGCCTAAGGCAGATAGATAAAACAGCCTAAGGCAGATGGATAAAACAGCCTAAGGGAGATAGATAAAACGGCCTAAGGCAGATGGATAAAACAGCCTAAGGCAGATGGATAAAACAGCCTAAGGCAGATGGATAAAACAGCCTAAGGCAGATGGAGAGGGAGAAAGAAGAGAGCAAGAGATCGATCAGATTGTTGCAGGCAGCTGTAGATACCTTGTGTTCTTTCGTAGTGAAATATGTGGTTGTGTGGGAGAAGGGCCTATTCCCCTGGAATGATAACTCTGTATGGAGCGTTAAGAGGAGGGGAGTGGACACAGTGTTGGATGGCCATGAAAAGACAAAGCGAGGGATGAGAAGGGGCGAGAGACGTGACAAAGAGAGCGGTGACAGATTGTCATTAGGAAGGACAGCTGTCTTTCTCTATGGTGAATCTTATAATCCATAATCCCTGCACGCACTCACGCACAAACTCACTCACACACTCACGAACGCACGCACTCACTCACACATGCACTCACTCACGCGCAGTGACTTACTCAGTGCCACTAGGATGTAAAGATTGTGAGTAATTGAGCTGACATACTTACAGTACAGTCATGGCCAAAAGTTTTGAGAATGACACAAATATTAATTTTCACAAAGTCTGCTGCCTCAGTTTGTATGATGGCAATTTGCATATACTCCAGAACGTTATGAAGAATGATCAGATAAATTGCAATTAATTACAAAGTCCCTCTGCCATGCAAATGAACTGAATCACAAAAAAACATTTCCACTGCATTTCAGCCCTGCCACAAAAGGACCAGCTGACATCATGTCATTGATTCTCTCGTTAACACAGGTGTGAATGTTAACGAGGACAAGGCTGGAGATCACTCTGTCATGCTGATTGAGTTCGAATAACAGACTGGAAGCTTCAAAAGGATGGTGGTACTTGGAATCACTGTTCTTCCTCTGTCAATCATGGTTACCTGCAAGGAAACATGTGCAGTCATCATTGCTTTGCACAAAAAAGGCTTCACAGGCAAGGATATTGCTGCCAGTAAGATTGCACCTAAATCAACCATTTATCGGATCATCAAGAACTTCAAGGAGAGCGGTTCAATTGTTGTGAAGAAGGCTTCAGGGCGCCCAAGAAAGACCAGCAAGACCAGTCTCCTAAAGTTGTTTCAGCTGCGGGATCGGGCACCACCAGTACAGAGCTTGCTCAGGAATGGCAGCAGGCAGGTGTGAGTGGTTCTGAATGCACAGTGAGGCGAAGACTTTTGGAGGATGGCCTGGTGTCAAGAAGGGCAGCAAAGAAGCCACTTCTCTCCAGGAAAAACATCAGGCACAGACTGGTATTCTGCAAAAGGTACAGGGATTGGACTGCTGAGGACTGGGGTAAAGTCATTTTCTCTGATGAATACCCTTTCTTATTGTTTGGGGCATCAGGAAAAAAAGCTTGTCTGGAGAAGACAAGGTGAGTGCTACCATCAGTCCTGTGTCATGCCAACAGTAAAGCATCCTGAGACCATTCATGTGTGGGGTTGCTTCTCAGCCAAGGGAGTGGGCTCACTCACAATTTTGCCTAAAAACACAGCCATGAATAAAGAATGGTACCAACACATCCTCCGAGAGCAACTTCTCCAAACCATCCAGGAACCGTTTGGTGACGAACAATGCCTTTCTCAGCATGATGGAGCACCTTGCCATAAGGTAAATGTGATAACTAAGTGGCTCGGGGAACAAAACATCAATATTTTGGGTCCATGGCCAGGAAACTCCCCAGACCTTAATCCCATTGAGAACTTGTGGTCAATCCTCAAGAGGCGTGTGGACAAACAACAGCCCACCAATTCTGACAAACTCCAAGCATTGATTATGCAAGAATGGGCTGCCATCAGTCAGGATGTGGCCCAGAAGTTAATTGACAGCATTCCAAGGCGGATTGCAGAGGTCTTGAAAAAGAAGGGTCAACACTGCAAATATTGACTCTTTGCATCAACTTCATGTAATTGTCATTAAAAGCCTGCACTTATGAAATGCTTGTAATTATACTTCAGTATTTCATAGTAACATCTGATCAAAATATCTAAAGACACTGAAGCAGCAAACTTTGTGAAAATTAATATTTGTGTCATTCTCAAAACTTTTGGCCACGACTGTATATTAACTTCAGTCTGTTAAAATGAACACTGCTTTAATAAGGAGAGAGAGAGAGAGAGAGAGAGAGAGAGAGAGATAGAGAGAGTGGGATAGAGAGAGTGGGATAGAGAGAGAGAGTGGGAGAGAGAGAGAGAGGGATAGAGAGAGTGGGATAGAGAGAGAGAGTGGGATAGAGAGAGAGAGTGGGATGGAGAGAGAGAGTGGGATAGAGAGAGAGAGTGGGATAGAGAGAGTGGGAGAGAGAGAGAGTGGGATAGAGAGAGTGGGATGGAGAGAGAGAGTGGGAGAGAGAGTGGGATGGAGAGAGAGAGTGGGATAGAGAGAGAGAGTGGGATAGAGAGAGAGAGAGTGGGATGGAGAGAGAGAGTGGGATAGAGAGAGAGAGTGGGATAGAGAGAGAGAGAGAGAGTGGGATAGAGAGAGAGAGAGAGAGTGGGATAGAGAGAGAGAGAGTGGGATGGAGAGAGAGTGGGATAGAGAGAGAGAGTGGGATAGAGAGAGAGAGTGGGATGGAGAGAGAGTGGGATAGAGAGAGTGGGATAGAGAGAGAGAGAGAGAGAGGGATAGAGAGAGAGAGAGAGAGAGTGGGATAGAGAGAGAGAGAGAGAGAGATCGTGAGTAATAAGAATGAAAGAGGAAGGGGGAGGAGGAGAGATGGAGAGAGAGACAATGAGGGAGAGTGAAATGAGAGTGGAAAGGGTAATGTGAGATTGACAGAAGAAGGGGTAATGTGAGATTGACAGTGGAAGGGGTAATGTGAGATTGACAGTGGGAGGGGTAATGTGAGATTGACAGAAGAAGGGGTAATGTGAGATTGACAGAAGAATGGGTAATGTGATATTGACAGAAGGGGTAATGTGAGATTGACAGTGGGAGGGGTAATGTGAGATTGACAGAAGAAGGGGTAATGTGAGATTGACAGAAGAAGGGGTAATGTGAGATTGACAGTGGGAGGGGTAATGTGAGATTGACAGAAGAAGGGCTAATGTGAGATTGACAGAAGAAGGGGTCATGTGAGATTGACAGAAGAAGGGGTCATGTGAGATTGACAGAAGAAGGGGTAATGTGAGATTGACAGTGGGAGGGGTAATGTGAGATTGACAGAAGAAGGGCTAATGTGAGATTGACAGAAGAAGGGGTCATGTGAGATTGACAGAAGAAGGGGTCATGTGAGATTGACAGAAGAAGCGGCTGAGCAAATCAAAGAACAATTAAGTGTATTTGCATATTTCTATGAACTCCACAATTAGGCCTTTCTAATGATTTCATCTCAATCACAGTTTCCTCATTTCAGCCCTCTGCCTTTTCAGTCTGCTCACCCTTTCCTCTACTAAACAGGCCGGCTCACCCCTTTCCTCTACTAAACAGGCTTCACTACTCCTTCGGAAGCTTTCCCTCTAGCTCCATGCTGTTTAACATATTCCCTACTTTTCTCTCTCTTTCGTCGCTCTGCCTCCTTCTCTTCTGTTTCACATTACTGCTTCTGTCATCATTCTCACTCCTCTCTCTCCTCAGTCATTATCATAGACACTCCTCTCTCTCCTCAGTCATTATCATACACACACCTCTCTCTCCTCAGTCATTATCATACACACACCTCTCTCTCCTCAGTCATTATCATAGACACTCCTCTCTCCTCAGTCATTATCATAGACACTCCTCTCTCTCCTCTGTCATTATCATACACACTCCTCTCTCTCCTCTGTCATTATCATAGACACTCCTCTCTCTCCTCTGTCATTATCATAGACACTCCTCTCTCTCCTCTGTCATTATCATAGACACTCCTCCCTCTCCTCAGTCATTATCATACACACACCTCTCTCTCTCCTCAGTCATTATCATAGACACGCCTCCCTCTCCTCAGTCATTATCATAGACACTCCTCTCTCTCCTCTGTCATTATCATAGACACTCCTCCCTCTCCTCCGTCATTATCATACACGCTCCTATCTCTCCTCTGTCATTATCATACACGCTCCTCTCTCTCCTCTGTCATTATCATAGACACTCCTCTCTCTCCTCGGTCATTATCATAGACACTCCTCTCTCTCCTCGGTCATTATCATACACACACACCTCTCTCTCCTCAGTCATTATCATAGACACTCCTCTCTCTCCTTAGTCATTATCATAGACACTCCTCTCTCTCCTCTGTCATTATCATACACACTCCTCTCTCCTCTGTCATTATCATACACACTCCTCTCTCTCCTCTGTCATTATCATATACACTCCTCTCTCTCCCTAGTCATTATCATAGACACTCCTCTCTCTCCTCAGTCATTATCATAGACACTCCCCTCTCTCCTCAGTCATTATCATAGACACTCCCCTCTCTCCTCTGTCATGATCATAGACACTCCTCTCTCTCCTCTGTCATTATCATAGACCCTCCTCTCTCTCCTCTGTCATTATCGTACACACTCCTCTCTCTCCTCTGTCATTATCGTACACACTCCTCTCTCTCCTCTGTCATTATCATAGACACTCATCTCTCCTCTGTCATTATCATAGGCACTCCTCTCTCTCCTCTGTCATTATTATAGGTACTCCTCTCTCTCCTCTCTCATTATCATACACACTCCTCTCTCTCCTCTGTCATTATCATACACGCTCCTCTCTCTCCTCTGTCATTATTCTACACGCTCCTCTCTCCCTTGCTATTATCATAGACACACATCTCTCTCCTCAGTCATTATCATACACACACCTCTCTCTCCTCAGTCATTATCATAGACACGCCTCCCTCTCCTCAGTCATTATCATAGACACTCCTCTCTCTCCTCTGTCATTATCATAGACACTCCTCCCTCTCCTCCGTCATTATCATACACACTCATATCTCTCCTCTGTCATTATCATACACGCTCCTCTCTCTCCTCTGTCATTATCATAGCCACTCCTCTCTCTCCTCTGTCATTATCATACACACTCCTCTCTCTCCTCTGTCATTATCATACACACTCCTCTCTCTCCTCTGTCATTATCATATACACTCCTCTCTCTCCTTAGTCATTATCATAGACACTCCTCTCTCTCCTCAGTCATTATCATAGACACTCCCCTCTCTCCTCAGTCATTATCATAGACACTCCCCTCTCTCCTCTGTCATTATCATACACGCTCCTCTCTCTCCTCTGTCATTATCCTACACGCTCCTCTCTCCCTTGCTATTATCATAGACACACCTCTCTCTCCTCAGTCATTATCATAGACACGCCTCCCTCTCCTCAGTCATTATCATAGACACTCCTCTCTCTCCTCTGTCATTATCATACACACTCCTCTCTCTCCTCTGTCATTATCATACACACTCCTCTCTCTCCTCTGTCATTATCATATACACTCCTCTCTCTCCTTAGTCATTATCATAGACACTCCTCTCTCTCCTCAGTCATTATCATAGACACTCCCCTCTCTCCTCAGTCATTATCATAGACACTCCCCTCTCTCCTCTGTCATTATCATAGACACTCCTCTCTCTCCTCTGTCATTATCATAGACCCTCCTCTCTCTCCTCTGTCATTATCGTACACACTCCTCTCTCTCCTTAGTCATTATCATAGACACTCCTCTCTCTCCTCAGTCATTATCATAGACACTCCCCTCTCTCCTCAGTCATTATCATAGACACTCCCCTCTCTCCTCTGTCATTATCATAGACACTCCTCTCTCTCCTCTGTCATTATCATAGACCCTCCTCTCTCTCCTCTGTCATTATCGTACACACTCCTCTCTCTCCTCTGTCATTATCATAGACACTCATCTCTCCTCTGTCATTATCATAGGCACTCCTCTCTCTCCTCTGTCATTATTATAGGTACTCCTCTCTCTCCTCTCTCATTATCATACACACTCCTCTCTCTCCTCTGTCATTATCATACACGCTCCTCTCTCTCCTCTGTCATTATCCTACACGCTCCTCTCTCCCTTGCTATTATCATAGACACACCTCTCTCTCCTCTGTCATTATCATACACACTCCTCTCTCCCTTGCCATTATCATAGACACTGTCCTGCCAATGTGTGTGTCCACAGTGTGTGTTTGTGTCTTTGGCTGTGTGTGTGTGTGTCCACAGTGTGGGTGTCCACAGTGTATGTCTGTTTATGCTTCAATCCACTACTTCAATCTCTACCTCACATAGTCTCTCTCTTTCTCTCTCTTCACACTGAATACACCTCTCTCTCCTCTCACACTCCCTCCCTCTGTTTCTCATTCCTCTCTGCCTGACTGTGTTAATGTCTCCTCTCTTTCCTTCTCTCTCTCTCCTCTCTTTCCTTCTCTCTCTCTCCACACTCTATAATTGTCCCTCTCTCTCTCTCTGTTCCTTTACTCCTCGGCACAGCAAGTGTTTGTGTGGCGGTATAAAGGTTGTTATGTGAGCTAGGTGTTAATTGGCTGAGGAGGTTCGTTAATATTCCCCTTTGCGATTTCAGGAACAGGGCCAGGAAACTGATGAGGCTGATTTTGAGAGAGAGAGAGAGATTATTGTATTTAATTTTATTTACTACCATTTTATATTATTTGTTATTGTTTATAAGCTTGAATTTGGGAGAGGGGGTGAGAGAGAACTCCATTGAGGCAGTCGGAGAAAGGAAAGATGATATCATCCACAGAGAAATTATCACATTGTTAAATTTGCTCCGATTTGGCAGAATGGGGGCAAGGTGTTGGCAAGTGTACCCTGCAGAGGTGGCATGCCAAGACCCAGTGAAAATAAACGACTAATCATCTACCTCCTGGTTAACACACCACAATGAATCCAACCTCGACCCCCTACCAGCTACATCACACACCACAATGAACCCACCCTCGACCCCCTACCAGCTACATCACACACCACAATGAACCCAGCCTCGACCCCTACCAGCTACATCACACACCACAATGAACCCACCCTCGACCCCTACCAGCTACATCACACACCAAAATGAACCCACCCTCGACTCCTACCAGCTACGTCACACACCACAATGAACCCACCCTCGACTCCTACTAGCTACGTCACACACCACAATGAACCCACCCTCGACTCCTACCAGCTACATCACACAACACAATGAACCCACCCTCGACTCCTACCAGCTACGTCACACACCACAATGAACCCACCGTCGACCCCCTACCAGCTACATCACACACCACAATGAACCCACGCTCGACCCCCTACCAGCTACATCACACACCACAATGAACCCACCCTCGACCCCTACCAGCTACGTCACACACCACAATGAACCCACCCTCGACCCCTACCAGCTACATCTATCACCACAATGAACCCACCCTCGACCCCTACCAGCTACGTCACACACCACAATGAACCCACCCTCCACTCCTAGCAGCTACGTCACACACCATGTAGCACACAGCAACACAAAGGCACTCCTCAGTCGGCAACATAAGCATTGGCCCTGACACACACAGCACACCCCCTATAGACACACTGGCCTGTCTGCCCAGCTCAGACGGTGGAGAAGCTTAGCTCACCTCAGGATGGTAGGTAGAACAGGGATAACCAGGCATCCTCACCACAGGTTTCTCTGTGTGGACAGATAACACCTCACACTAGAGGAGTTGTTGGAGCTCTGGATTAAACCTGCTGCTTTGACTGCAGCAGATCTTCTTCAATTGCCATGTAGACTGGGATCGATGTGTTGTGGTGTACAGGCTGAGTAGTGGCTGTTAAATGCAGGGTTTAGTAGTATCCATACACTGTGTTGCTGACTTTTCTAATGAGGGCAGTTGACAGAGAATGTGTTGGATTACATCATGGCTGCAGGAGCAGAGTTAACATTAGCTAGAGCTGTGGCTGTAGAGAGAGAGAGACAAACAACAGAGAGAGGTGGGGACTGTCATGTGATGTATGTGCTTAGGCATAGACACACACTCATGTATGTGCATGCTCACACACGCACATCATACACACACATACACTTGCTCTCGCTCTCTCTCGCAAACACACAAAGAGACAGCTTTCTCTCTCTCTCTCTCTCATACAAGAGACAGTTCTCACTCTCACACATACAAAGAGACAGTTCTCACTCTCACACACATACAAGAGACAGTTCTCACTCTCACACACATACAAAGAGACAGTTCTCACTCTCACACACATACAAAGAGACAGTTCCCCCTCACTCTCACACACATACAAAGAGACAGTTCTCACTCTCACACACATACAAAGAGACAGTTCTCACTCTCACACACATACAGACAGTTCTCACTCTCACACACATACAAAGAGACAGTTCTCACTCTCACGCACATACAAAGAGACAGTTCTCACTCTCACACACATACAAAGAGACAGTTCTCACACACATACAAAGAGACAGTTCTCACACACATACAAAGAGACAGTTCTCACTCTCACACACATACAGACAGTTCTCACTCTCACACACATACAAAGAGACAGTTCTCACTCTCACACACATACAAAGAGACAGTTCTCACACACATACAAAGAGACAGTTCTCACACACATACAAAGAGACAGTTCTCACACACGTACAAAGAGACAGTTCTCACACACATACAAAGAGACAGTTCTCACACACGTACAAAGAGACAGTTCTCACACACATACAAAGAGACAGTTCTCACACACATACAAAGAGACAGTTCTCACACACATACAAAGAGACAGTTCTCACACACATACAAAGAGACAGTTCTCACACACATACAAAGAGACAGTTCTCTCTCTCTCCTTCTTGCTCCATCTCCAAGCACCAAGCATCAAACCCCTACACAAATCAAATCAAATGTATTTTTATAGCCCTTCTTACATCAGCTGATATCTCAAAGTGCTGTACAGAAACCCAGCCTAAAACCTCAAACAGCAAGCAATGCAGGTGTAGAAGCACGGTGGCTAGGAAAAACTCTCTAGAAAGGCCAGAACCTAGGAAGAAACCTAGAGAGGAACCAGGCTATGTGGGGTGGCCAGCCCTCTTCTGGCTGTGCCGGGTGGAGATTATAACAGAACATGGCCAAGATGTTCATAAATGACCGGCATGGTCAAATAATAATAATCACAGTAGTTGTCGAGGGTACAGCAAGTCAGCACCTCAGGAGTAAATGTCAGTTGGTTTTTCATAGCCGATCATTAAGAGTATCTCTACCACTCTTGCTGTCTCTAGAGAGTTGAAAACAGCAGGTCTGGGACAGGTAGCACGTCCGGTGAACAGGTCAGGATTCCATAGCCGCAGGCAGAACAGTTGTAACTGGAGCAGCAGCACGGCCAGGTGGACTGGGGACAGCAAGGAGTCTTCATGCCAGGTAGTCCTGAGGTATGGTCCTAGGGCTCAGGTCCTCCGAGAGAAAGAAAGAGAGAAAGAGAGAACTAGAGAGAGCATACTTAAAATTCACACAGGACACCGGATAAGACAGGAGATGTACTCCAGATATAACAAACTGACCCTAACCCCCCGACACATAAACTACTGCAGCATAAATACTGGAGGTTGAGACAGGAGGGGTCAGGAGACACTGTGGCCCCATCCGATGATACCCCCGGACAGGGCCAAACAGGCAGGATATAACCCCACCCACTTTGCCAAAGCACAGCCCCCACACTACACCTCCTTCCTCCTACAGAGTTACTGTATCGCAGACACACACACACACACAGAAGAGAAATGTTATCTCAGATAAACTGATAGGATCTGGTGCATCAGACACTCATCCAGACCCAGACCCAACTGCTTATTCAGAGATATCCCACAACCCCCCATGCTGCTCACTCCGCCATGGGCGCTGCCTGCCTCAGTACAGGTAGTGTATCCATGGTTGTAAGAGCACTTACTCTTTTAATATCTACGGTATTAAATGCTGGAGGTGACCTCACCGCCATGCTTAAGCAGCCGGGGAACCGTGGAAGGATGTTGGAGTGCTTAATATTTTCATCACACCGCTGACTTAAGCCCCTTAAGTGCTTTGGCAACAGTTATTCCATTGTGTTGCCAATGAAGCCCATAACACATTTGATTTGGATGAGGAACTGAGGCAGAGGGATGGGGACAGCATTGGCTTTCCGCACACTGCGACAAAACACGCTGGTAGATGCACGCACACACACACACACACACACAGAGATGACTGTATCATAACGCGAGAGCATGTCTAATTGAATACATTAGTGTTGTGTGGAATATGAATATGGTTTGTGACAGAGGGAGATTCATCTGAACTGTTCAGGGACTGGAGCAGTGAGGTACTGGTGGGGGCAGTAGCCGACTCACATTTAGTTCGTACAACACAGCATAACACTGTGGAATGTTTTCCTCCCCAGTGGTTTTGCAGTGGGGTGTTTTGGACTTGGTTATGGTGAGTAACTGCATGCTCGACCTGGCCTAGGGGTGGTCAGTAGTATCCTAGTGGTTAGAGAGGTGGAGATGTAGCCAAGGAAAATGTCACCTTGCAATCCAAGGTACCATATGCTGGTGTGCCCTTAAGCAAGGCATGTCTCACTTCCCTGCAGTCAAATGACCTAGTGGCCTCATGGGTGGAATGTTATTCATAGTTGTCAACATTTCATAATGAAAAAACGTTGTTTTTTGACACTGAACAATCTGGTGTTTCTATGTCAAACGGTTTTGTAATATTTCAGTCTTCTGTGATGTATATAAAGTGTAATATTGGGATGCAAACTCAAAATGTAATACATTTCAACTCTATATCTGACATGGTACAGATGTCTTCTTCTTTTAAGCCCATAACCATGTGTGTGAGGTGTATATTTTGGTTTGAAAGTAGATTTGTTTAAGACTACCAAGAAACACTCTGACCCTGACTTAGCCCACTGCAGGAAAGGTTAACCCCTGAATGCCGGGCAGAGCAAAATATACATTTGTGTTATGACAGATGGAGTAGAAAATGACTAGCCTACTGTGTGCATCTTAGAGGTGCATACATGTATGTCTCATTACTGTGTTAAAGACTGGGAGAAACAGTGTATTTACAGTCTCATCAAGCACTTACTGACTTCAACAGGAGCCACGGTCACATGCTCACAAATGCATGAAAACACGAACATGCTAGCAAACACACACACACTGTTGTAATAACACGCATACAGACACACACACACACACACACACTGTTCTAATAACACGCATACAGACACACACACACACTGTTCTAAGAACACGCATACAGACACACACACACACTGTTCTAAGAACACGCATACAAACACACACACACTGTTCTAAGAACACGCATATAGACACACACACACACACTGTTCTAAGAACACGCATACAGACACACACACATGCAGCCATTATGGACTGTCTTAGTACAGCGACTATAAAACAGGCCATTGGACATAGAGGACCTCTATGAGGTTTGTGTCTCTCTGTCTCCCTGTCTCCCTGCCTCCCTGTCTCCCTGTCTCTCTGTCTCTCTGCCTCCCTGTCTCTCTGCCTCTCTGTCTCTCTGCCTCCCTGTCTCTCTGCCTCCCTGTCTCCCTGCCTCTCTGTCTCTCTGTCTCTGGGTTTCAACTGAGGGATTGTAGGGGAAGAAGGCCTTGCCACTAACATCCTAAACAGATCCAACTATATACCCTGTCTGAATGGACTGCTGGGCGGTAAACACACACAGCCACTGTTCTCTGACCTGAAAGACAGTCATTGTCGCATCCACACCCCAAACCTTCACAAAATAACTAAAATGCTAAATATGCATCCGCGGACTAACACACACACACTTACACACACTGATAGAGAGTGGATGCAGGCAGGCTGTGGGAGGAGAACAGGGGTTATATAAACCAGACACAGACGGACAGATAGACAGCTCACACTACTCTGGGATATACTGAACATATACTGAACGACAGAGGGGAAGAGGAGGAGGAAGAGGAAACAACCAGAAACTAAAGCACTGTCCCACAATATTGACCTGACTGAGGATAGAGAGAGAGAGGGGATGACAAGATAACACAACAACCACAACGAGAGAGGGGGATGAGATGAGAAGAGAAAACACAATAGACTTTGTTTGGATCAGAGGGACAATATCCTTTCCGAGCTACAACGACAGAGAGCACAGAGCAATTTCCTTGGTGTCAGGTTCTGGTGTGGTTGCTGTTAGGGACTTGGAGGTTCCATGCTACTTCAGTGCCAGGGCACACGGTGGGTAGTGGTAGTATTGACAGTGCCAGGGCACACTGTGGGTAGTGGTAGTATTGACAGTGCCAGGGCCCACGGTAGGTAGTGGTAGTATTGACAGTGCCAGGGCACACGGTGGGTAGTGGTAGTATTGACAGTGCCAGGGCCCACGGTGGGTAGTGGTAGTATTGACAGTGCCAGGGCACACTGTGGGTAGTGGTAGTATTGACAGTGCCAGGGCACACGGTGGGTAGTGGTAGTATTGACAGTGCCAGGGCACACTGTGGGTGGTGGTGACAGTGACACACTGTGGGTAGTGGTAGTATTGACAGTGCCAGGGCACACTGTGGGTAGTGGTAGTATTGACAGTGCCAGGGCACACTGTGGGTAGTGGTAGTATTGACAGTGCCAGGGCACACGGTGGGTAGTGGTAGTATTGACAGTGCCAGGGCACACGGTGGGTAGTGGTAGTATTGACAGTGCCAGGGCACACTGTGGGTAGTGGTAGCATTGACAGTGCCAGGGCACACTGTGGGTAGTGGTAGTATTGACAGTGCCAGGGCACACTGTGGGTAGTGGTAGCATTGACAGTGCCAGGGCACACTGTGGGTAGTGGTAGTATTGACAGTGCCAGGGCACACTGTGGGTAGTGGTAGCATTGACAGTGCTAGGGCCCACGGTAGGTAGTGGTAGTATTGACAGTGCCAGGGCACACGGTGGGTAGTGGTAGTATTGACAGTGCCAGGGCCCACGGTGGGTAGTGGTAGCATTGACAGTGCCAGGGCACACGGTGGGTAGTGGTAGTATTGACAGTGCCAGGGCACACGGTGGGTAGTGGTAGTATTGACAGTGCCAGGGCACACTGTGGGTAGTGGTAGTATTGACAGTGCCAGGGCACACTGTGGGTAGTGGTAGTATTGACAGTGCCAGGGCACACTGTGGGTAGTGGTAGTATTGACAGTGCCAGGGCCCACGGTGGGTAGTGGTAGTATTGACAGTGCCAGGGCACACTGTGGGTAGTGGTAGTATTGACAGTGCCAGGGCCCACGGTGGGTAGTGGTAATATTGACAGTGCCAGGGCACACTGTGGGTAGTGGTAGTATTGACAGTGCCAGGGCCCACGGTGGGTAGTGGTAGTATTGACAGTGCCAGGGCACACTGTGGGTAGTGGTAGTATTGACAGTGCCAGGGCACACGGTGGGTAGTGGTAGTATTGACAGTGCCAGGGCACACTGTGGGTAGTGGTAGTATTGACAGTGCCAGGGCACACGGTGGGTAGTGGTAGTATTGACAGTGCCAGGGCACACTGTGGGTAGTGGTAGCATTGACAGTGCCAGGGCACACTGTGGGTAGTGGTAGCATTGACAGTGCCAGGGCACACGGTGGGTAGTGGTAGCATTGACAGTGCCAGGGCACACTGTGGGTAGTGGTAGCATTGACAGTGCCAGGGCACACTGTGGGTAGTGGTAGTATTGACAGTGCCAGGGCACACTGTGGGTAGTGGTAGCATTGACAGTGCCAGGGCACACTGTGGGTAGTGGTAGTATTGACTGGCTAATTGCAGACAGAAGGCAGAGGACTTTGTAGCAATCTGGGGATGACACCACTGTTCTCCTCAATCAGACAGTGTTCAGCGAGGTGTGTGCTGCAGTCCGGTCACCCTCAGTAAGTTATACGCTCTCCGGGCCGGGCCCTCGCCGCTGCTGCATTAGGAGCCGCCAATCAGAACCAACAACCAACTCCACACGGACCGCAGCAGCTGAACTGAGCTCACTGACGGAGCGGGCAGTGAACACGAGACTCAACACAGGGACTGAACATAGTGACTGGAAGCAGCCGTGTGCAGCAGAGAGAGACATTGTGATCCTGTATAAACATACAGAGGGAGGACATACATACACGTTACATCTCTACAGTGGGACGGATAGAGAGAGAGAGAGATGTAGCCTATAGAGTAATGCTATACGTTTGATCCTGTATAAACATACAGAGGGTTGACATACATACACGTTACATCTCTACAGTGGGATGGATAGAGAGAGAGAGATGTAGCCTATAGAGTAATGCTATACGTGTGATCCTGTAGGGTGTTTATATCACACAGGGAGACTGTAGTCATTTGTAAAGCAGTTACCATCACAGTTGGAGACGGTGATGTGTGATAGTGAACCGTGGGAGACAATTTAGCTGATGACGTGTTTGTGTTGTCAAAAGTATCATGTGTGGGGATGAAGCCCCGAGTTGAGAGATATGGGTACAGAAACAGTATAATGACTTGTTTCAGATGGTTTACTCCGATGTGTCTGTCTGGCTGATGTAGAGTAAAGATATTGGTTTGTTTGGTGTTGGGATTCTGGTCTGTGCTTTGCCATTTGAGTGGTTCTAGCCTGTTGGTTTGTATCATTGCTTTGCTCCATTGATTTGATGTTTAGTTATGTAGTCCTACACAGCAGAGCAGCTCGGTTGGCAGACAGTCATTTGGCTAATTGTGTGCTGATAGTTAGTAGCAACGTTGTCAGACATTCTAGATCGACGCTGTGGTGATGTTAGATCGGTGGTGTTTTATCAAAAGACTGCAGCTCTGAAGAATCGTGCGTGTTATGTACTGGTAAAACCCCGGCTTTGTTGTGTGTCACTGCAGCCCTAGTTGTGCTCTGCTGTGCTCTGCTCTGCTGTGCTCTGCTGGTGTTACGACGGCAGTGTTCCTGTGTCACAGAGGAAGCATTGATCAGACAGCTACTGAGGCTCAATACACAATGAGGCCTGGCCCGAGATCTCTCCTCCTCCCCACCCCCTTCTCCCTCTCCCTGCGTGCCCTGCTCCTGCTCTGCCTTGCGCGTAAGTCACACACACTTGCATGTGCAATGCACATTTCACATTTCCTGTTGCTGTAAGATGTTCCTGCTGTAGCAAACTGGCTCAAATGTAAGATCCCTATATCTGTACACACACTGACTCCCCTCACTACATCAAGCTAGATGATCTATCTTTCTTTCACCTCTCAGTGGGATAGTTGTGGCCAACACGTGATAATGGGAAGATCGGGAGATTTAATAAATGTCATGAAAGTGGAGAAAAGCTATAGAGTGAGGGAAATTGAAGACAAGACACTTAGGGACAGAAAGATAGAGTGGACTGAGAGAAAAGCAGAGTGTGAATGAACTCTCAAATCTCTGATGTAGGTGTGAATTTACAATTAGCATTATGTATGAGCAGAGTGCTATAGAGAGGATGGGATTACACCCAGGCTGTAGGACTGGAGAAATGGGGAAACACAAACCAGGTTGGAGGATTACACCCAGGCTGTAGGACTGGAGAAATGGGGAAACACAAACCAGGATGGAGGAGTACACCCAGGCTGTAGGACTGGAGAAATGGAGAAACACAAACCAGGATGGAGGATTACACCCAGGCTGTAGGACTGGAGAAATGGAGAAACACAAACCAGGATGGAGGATTACACCCAGGCTGTAGGACTGGAGAAATGGAGAAACACAAACCAGGATGGAGGATTACACCCAGGCTGTAGGACTGGAGAAATGGAGAAACACAAACCAGGATGGAGGATTACACCCAGGCTGTAGGACTGGAGAAATGGGGAAACACAAACCAGGATGGAGGATTACACCCAGGCTGTAGGACTGGAGAAATGGGGAAACACAAACCAGGATGGAGGAGTACAGTTAAAAGAGGCAAGGGATGAGGCGGGAGGGAGGGCAGGAACCACTGTGGGCAGGAGAGAGACCAGGAGCCACTGTGGGCAGGAGAGAGACCAGGAACCACTGTGGGCAGGAGAGAGACCAGGAACCACTATGGGCAGGAGAGAGACCAGGAACCACTGTGGGCAGGAGAGAGACCAGGAACCACTGTGGGCAGGAGAGAGACCAGGAACCACTGTGGGCAGGAGAGAGACCAGGAACCACTGAGGGCAGGAGAGAGACCAGGAACCACTGTGGGCAGGAGAGAGACCAGGAACCACTGTGGGCAGGAGAGAGACCAGGAACCACTGTGGGCAGGAGAGCTAGTGTTTCCCCTGTCTTTGATCTATGATTAGGATCACTGGTAGCACCACTGATACCATGAATATATCCTGTCATCATTCTATTTGGGCTCAAGCAGCGTATTAATATGCAGAGCTGTTCTGTAAATAACCATGGCTGCAACACGTCCACTTCCTCCAAGCCAATCAAAATCTGGATTGCAGAATTTTCATATTGGATCTACACAGGGACATTTGGTGGCATGGGATGGTGGGAGGGAGGGAATGGGTGACAGTAGAAGAGTGAGAGAATGAGGAAGAGGGATGGAAAGAGAGAGAGAATGAGTTTTTAGCCTTGGCAAGGAGGCTGGGTTATATAATTCCTGCCAATGAAGCAGTTTTGGGTGAGCAGTGAGCAGGAGGAGGGAGACTGGCCAGGTAGAGGGATTGATGTGGGGGGGGGGGGGTGTTAAGACTCTCTCCTCTTGGCCGCTGTGAATCTCCAGCGTGGTATCAACGTGTAATGGGTCTGTACATTTTCCTTAAGCTGCCCTTGTTGTGCATGGCAGTCGTTGCCAGAGCAGTGTTGGACTGTGACGGCTCGTCATAAACACCATGGCTAACCATGGTTTAAAAGGACAGCATACACACTGGTGGAAAACAGAGAGCGGTAAAGAGAGAAGGGATTGGAAGAGACGGACATGGGGGTAATATAGTGAGAGGAGAGTGAGGTGAGTGGATAGAGAGAGCGAGAAAGTGTGAGCTATTTAGAGAGGGATAGCGAGATGAGATGAGCAGAGTGGTAGGGAGAGAGTGAATGGGGTCATGGAAATATGTTGAAGGTCATAAAGAACATGAAGGTCAAAACATAGCTGTGAGAAGGATGGGAAGGATGAACAGGGATGTGAGATGAGGTAGAGAAGAGAGGAGCAGTGAGAAGGATGGGAAGGATGAACAGGGATGTGAGATGAGGTAGAGAAGAGAGGAGCTGTGAGAAGGATGGGAAGGATGAACAGGGATGTGAGATGAGGTAGAGAAGAGAGGAGCAGTGAGAAGGATGGGAAGGATGAACAGGGATGTGAGATGAGGTAGAGAAGAGAGGAGCAGTGAGAAGGATGGGAAGGATGAACAGGGATGTGAGATGAGGTAGAGAAGAGAGGAGCTGTGAGAAGGATGGGAAGGATGAACAGGGATGTGAGATGAGGTAGAGAAGAAGGAGGGAGGATGAGAAGGATGGGAAGGATGAACAGGGGATGGAAGATGAGGGATGTGAGATGAAGAGAAGGAGCTGTGAGAAGGATGGGAAGGATGAACAGGGATGTGAGATGAGGTAGAGAAGAGAGGAGCAGTGAGAAGGATGGGAAGGATGAACAGGGATGTGAGATGAGGTAGAGAAGAGAGGATCAGTGAGAAGAGAGGGGTGTAATGAGGAAGAGTAAATGTGTGAGAAAGAGAGAGAGAAATATACAGAAGGGAGTACAGATAATTGTATGGTTATTCTGCTATTAACTCAGAGGGGCGTAGAGAGAGAGAGAGAAAAAGGCCTGCGATGAGAGAGGAAAATCTGACATTTATTCCATCTTTCTTCCAATTTCATGTTTGTCCTCATGTGCTCTCTCCCAATCCCTCTCCCTCTCTCTCCTTTTCTCCCGGTCCTGAACAAAACAGGATGATTATACTGCAGACTTGAGCTGCAGAACAAATCACATTTAGTGATGGAGAGTGTGGAGATACCCACTGAGTCAGAGAGAGAGAGGCAGACAGAGAGCGGGAGTCTTGCAGAATGGAAGGAAAGTATCGCTAGATGAAAGAAGAGAGACATGGATAGAGGGACGCAAGTAAAAGAGAGTGAATATGCACAGAGAAGAAGAGAGGAGGAATGAGAGATGAAGGTATAGAAGGGGCATGGGGGAGTAGTACAGGGAGAAGGTGAGGGAAAGAGGGAGTAGCTGAAAAGGAAGAGAGGAGGAATGAGAGATGAAGGTATAGAAGGGGCATGGGGGAGTAGTACAGGGAGAAGGTGAGGGAAAGAGGGAGTAGGTGAAAAGGAAGAGAGGAGGAATGAGAGATGAAGGTATAGAAGGGGCATGGGGGAGTAGTACAGGGAGAAGGTGAGGGAAAGAGGGAGTAGGTGAAAAGGAAGAGGGAGGTAATGAGAGATGAAGGTATAGAAGGGGCATGGGGGAGTAGTACAGGGAGAAGGTGAGGGAAAGAGGGAGTAGGTGAAAAGGAAGAGGGAGGTAATGAGATTAAAGGAGAATAGAATACAGCAGGGGGGGAATTATGAGCTCCAAAAAAATGAAATATTGTTTATACCACTTTTGATTAGGGACTTGGAGGAGGGAGAGAGAGAGAGAGAGAGAGATTAAAAAAAATTGTATGTTTTGTATGTTTGTATCTTTGTATGTTGTCTACCTCACTTGCTTTGGCAATGTTAACACATGTTTCCCATGCCAATAAAGCCCTTGAATTGAATTGAATTGAATTGAGAGAGAGACAGAGAGAGAGAGAGACAGAGAGAGAGAGAGAGAGAGAGAGAAAGAGCGAGAGAGAGAGAGAGACAGAGAGAGAGAGAGAGAGAGAGAAAGAGCGAGAGAGAGAGAGAGAGAGAGAGAGAGAAAGAGCGAAAGAGCGAGAGAGAGAGAGAGAGAGAGTAGATTGTAAAGGATTATGTATTATTTATCGTTGAGGCTTTTTTGTGGATTTGGTTGGCAGTGTTAGAATCCTGGGAGAGATGAGTGATAATTTTAGACCAGAGAGAGAAGAGCGAGGAGAGGAGGGAAAATAATTGTATTCTGTCAGCTTTTTCACTGATGTAGAGGCAGCACACCCTGCAAAACTCACTGGTTTACCTGAAGCAAACACTCTCTGACAAGCTTAAACACAGAAAAATGAATTTGCGTATGCAGCTAACCATACACACAGACACAACATAGGGATAGTGTAGTGTGGAATGAATATGTTCCAGTCAGTGGTGGGAGAGTGAAAGAAGAGTTGGCTGCTACTGTGTGTGTGTGTGTGTGTGTGTGTGTGTGTGTGTGTGTGTGTGTGTGTGTGTGTGTGTGTGTGTGTGTGTGTGTGTTTAGGCCTATCTCCATAGAACCTCAATCAACACACATGTTTCTAAGTGACTCGTCCCATCTCCTTTCCACTCCTCTATTCTCCAATGAAACTCTTCCCTTGGTCCATGTTGTTAAATAAAAAACATTCACTTTCATTGGGAAAGACAGCTGTTTTCTTGACTTGTTCTATAGCCTATCGAGACTCAACCTCATGTGAAGTCCCTCTGGCTGCCTGCTAGCCTGTCTCTCCTGTCTTGTTATTGACCTGCAGGGTGTGTGTGTGTGTGTGTGTGTGTGTGTGTGTGTGTGTGTGTGTGTGTGTGTGTGTGTGTGTGTGTGTGTGTGTGTGTGTGTGTGTGTGTGTGTGTGTGTGTGTGTGTGTGTGTGTGCGCGCGTGTCTGTGTGTCTTGAAGTCTCCATGGCGATAACTCAGTCCACTAATCCTACAGTAAGCTACATGCTGAGCCATTCTAGGATTTACTGAGACCCCTCTGTCTTCATACACCTGGCTGTGCTCCCAACTCCC
The DNA here is from genome assembly GCF_034236695.1 of Oncorhynchus nerka. Lineage (NCBI taxonomy): Eukaryota > Metazoa > Chordata > Actinopteri > Salmoniformes > Salmonidae > Oncorhynchus > Oncorhynchus nerka. The sequence continues at coordinate 8,968,019 of NC_088398.1, read as the reverse complement.
CCCTCCTCTAACCCTCCTTATAACTCAGCTTCACCTTGGGAACCATTTAGGACGCCCCGGATACGGCCTTGTTTATTTATACCTATATGTATTATTTATTTATTTGTTTGTTTATGCATTTTGAAATGATTGGCTGTCTGAGTGCTGAGTAGCTGGCGTAAATAAATGCACGTTTTCAGGGCCTTGGAGAGATTGGAGGGGAGCTCTGATCAGGACCTTTCACTGCAATGAAACACTGCCCCCACTTGGCCAAAAGGGGAACTGACAATAGTATCTTGTTTTATTTATCTGTTTTTCATAGTGTCAGTACACCGCTTCGGTATCGATCGCCTTACATTCTCTCTCAATCTAATTCCATGCATGTGGAGTATTTTATTATGACGACTCTGATTTTAATGGGGTCAGGATTAATACTTCTGCCACGGTGGGTCTTTTCTCTTCTGTAGTCATACTACTGTATAGAAGTCTAGCCCTGCATATTGGTATTCACAAGCCCCTGGTCTACAGTGGAGGGACTATAAAAACTGCAGTTAAAGTGGCAGGGCCCCCATGGGGCCATGCTGAGGGGACCTGCGTCATCCCATATCTCTCTCCCAGCTGTGGTGTTATTATACCGGACCCCCTCTCTGCTCCTCCATTCATTTCCTGGTTTGACTGGTCTGTCTCCCGCCACCCTCGCCTGGTCCCGTTGGCTTGGCAGCCAGGTGCGTGGTGGTGGATGTGTCATGCACAGCGCAGGCCTGCCTGCCTGGTCTGTCTGTCTCTACATCAGCAGCATCGGCGGGTAGCTAGGCCTCATCTCCATTGAAGAGGTGACAGCTGGCGGAGGAAGTGGAAGTAATGGACTCTAATTAGTCCTATTTTCTAGCCTCGGCCTCAAACATCCCACCACTCCTTTCTGCCTGGATTTGTATGTGCTGTTCTATGGGTTTTGATATGAATAACTCACAATGACTTCCCAGGCTGGGCTTCTGCTTGATGTATGGTGCTGCTAGTACAATTAGTGCCATTAAAACAATGGTGGCCAAGTTGCCGGTTGCCAGGGTGATGAGTAATACCAGTCATTAAGTAGCCTAAATAATTGGGATGTCGGTGGTGAACGCTGATGGCCGTGATATGAATCACAATATTGATGTAGAGAATGGCGAATAATAATGACTCCAATTCGTGATAATTGTCCAGGAGTTTTTGGGATGTCCTCTTTATGTCTTTCTCTCTGTCTCTCTGTCTGTCTCTCTCTCTCTCTCTCTCTCAACACTCTCTGTCTGTCTCTCTGTCTATATCTCTGTCTGTCTCTCTCTTACACACTCTCTCTGTCTCTATCTGTCTCCCTTTCCCTCTCTGTCGCTTTCTCTCTCTCTCTGTCTCTCTCCCTTTCCCTCTATCTCTCTCTGTCTCTCTCCCTTTCCCTCTCTGTCTCTCTCCCTTTCCCTCTCTGTCTCTCTCTCTGTCTCTCTCCCTTTCCCTCTCTGTCTCTCTCTCTGTCTCTCTCTCTCTGTCTCTCTCTCTCTGTCTCTCTCCCTTTCCCTCTATCTCTCTCTGTCTCTCTCCCTTTCCCTCTCTGTCTCTCTCCCTTTCCCTCTCTGTCTCTCTCTCTGTCTCTCTCCCTTTCCCTCTCTGTCTCTCTCTCTCTGTCTCTCTCTCTCTGTCTCTCTCCCTTTCCCTCTCTCCCTTTCCCTCTATCTCTCTCTCTCTCTCCAGAGTTCATTCAGTTCAATCCCCACATTATCAATGTTTTATTAAACCTCCTCATCTGATGAACATGCATTGTGTTGCATAAAGGGATTCAATGGATGGAATTAAATGTGGAGTTAGATAAAGGATAAGATTGAAGATCTAATCATGAGTCTGGCTTTCTATATGGTTACTCCCCCTCCCTCTCGCTTACACACACACACACTTTCTATATGGTTACTCCCCCTCCCTCTCGCTTACACACACACACACTTTCTATATGGTTACTCCCCCTCCCTCTCGCTTACACACACACACACTTTCTATATGGTTATTCCCCTCCCTCCCTTTCTATATGGTTACACACACACACACACACACTTTCTATATGGTTACTCCCCCTCCCTCTCGCTTACACACACACACACTTTCTATATGGTTACTCCCCTCCCTCTCGCTTACACACACACACACTTTCTATATGGTTACTCCCCCTCCCTCTCGTTTACACACACACACACTTTCTATATGGTTACTCCCCTCCCTCTCGCTTACACACACACACACTTTCTATATGGTTACTCCCCCTCCCTTTCGCTTACACACACACACACACACTTTCTATATGGTTACTCCCCCTCCCTCTCGCTTACACACACACACACTTTCTATATGGTTACTCCCCCTCCCTCTCGCTTACACACACACACACTTTCTATATGGTTACTCCCCTCCCTCTCGTTTACACACACACACACTTTCTATATGGTTACTCCCCCTCCCTCTCGCTTACACACACACACACACACTTTCTATATGGTTACTCCCCCTCCCTCTCGTTTACACACACACACACTTTCTATATGGTTACTCCCCTCCCTCTCGCTTACACACACACACACTTTCTATATGGTTACTCCCCCTCCCTCTCGCTTACACACACACACACTTTCTATATGGTTACTCCCCTCCCTCTCGCTTACACACACACACACTTTCTATATGGTTACTCCCCCTCCCTCTCGCTTACACACACACACACACTTTCTATATGGTTACTCCCCTCCCTCTCGCTACACCCACACACACTTTCTATATGGTTACTCCCCTCCCTCTCGCTACACACACACACACACTTTCTATATGGTTACTCCCCCTCCCTCTCGCTTACACACACACACACACACACACACACACACACACACTTTCTATATGGTTACTCCCCTCCCTCTCGCTTACACACACACACACACACACACTTTCTATATGGTTACTCCCCTCCCTCTCGCTTACACACACACACACTTTCTATATGGTTACTCCCCCTCCCTCTCGCTTACACACACACACACACTTTCTATATGGTTACTCCCCTCCCTCTCGCTTACACACACACACACACTTTCTATATGGTTACTCCCCCTCCCTCTCGCTTACACACACACACACTTTCTCTATATGGTTACTCCCCTCCCTCCCGCTTACACACACACAGACACACTTTCTATATGGTTACTCCCCTCCCTCTCGCTTACACACACACACTTTCTATATGGTTACTCCCCCTCCCTCTCACTTACACACACACACACTTTCTATATGGTTACTCCCCTCCCTTTCGCACACACACACCACACACTTTCTATATGGTTACTCCCTACACACACACACACTTTCTATATGGTTACTCCCCCTCCCTCTCGCTTACACACACACACACTTTCTATATGGTTACTCCCCCTCCCTCTCGCTTACACACACATACACTTTCTATATGGTTACTCCCCCTCCCTCTCGCTTACACACACACACACACTTTCTATATGGTTACTCCCACAGGGTTCTATAATGTAGGCATGTCTTTGTATTGACTTGCTGTAGTGCCTCTTCTCCATCACCCCATTTCTATATCAATGTTGTTCTTTAAGTTCTCCTTCTGGGCTGTTAGTGTGAAACACACAACCACAAACACAACCATGCACAACTACAAACACAACCACAAACACAACCACAAACACAACCATGCACAACTACAAACACAACCACAAACACAACCATGCACAACTACAAACACAACCATGCACAACCACAAGCACAACCATGCACAACCACAAGCACAACCATGCACAACTACAAACACAACCATGCACAACTACAAACACAACCATGCACAACTACAAAAACAACCATGCACAACTACAAACACAACCATGCACAACTACAAACACAAACATGCACAACTACAAACACAACCATGCACAACTACAAACACAACCATGCACAACTACAAACACAACCATGCACAACTACAAACACAACAATGGACAACTACAAACACAACAACGGACAACTACAAACACAACCATGCACAACTACAAACACAACCGTGCACAACTACAAACACAACCATGCACAACTACAAACACAACCATGCACAACCACAAACACAACCATGCACAACTACAACTACAAACACAACCATGCACAACTACAAACACAACCATGCACAACTACAAACACAACCATGCACAACTACAAACACAACAATGGACAACTACAAACACAACCATGGACAACTACAAACACAACCATGCACAACTACAAACACAACCACAAACACAAACACAACCATGCACAACTACAAACACAACCATGCACAACTACAAACACAAACATGCACAACTACAAACACAACCACAAACACAAGCACAAACATGCACAACTACAAACACAACCATGCACAACTACAAACACAACCATGCACAACTACAAACACAAACATGCACAACTACAAACACAACCATGCACAACTACAAACACAACCATGCACAACTACAAACACAACCACAAACACAACCATGCACAACTACGAACACAACCACAAACACAACCATGCACAACTACAAACACAAACATGCACAACTACAAACACAACCACAACCACAACCATGCACAACTACAAACACAACCACAAACACAACCATGCACAACTACAAACACAACCACAAACACAATCATGCACAACTACAAACACAAACATGCACAACCACAAACACAACCATGCACAACTACAAACACAACCATGCACAACTACAAACACAAACATGCACAACTACAAACACAACCATGGACAACTACAAACACAACCATGCACAACTACAAACACAAACATGCACAACTACAAGCACAAACATGCACAACTACAAACACAACCATGGACAACTACAAACACAGCCATGCACACTTACAAACACAACCATGCACAACTACAAACACAACCATGCACAACCACAAACACAACTTCAAACACAACCATGCACAACTACAAACACAACCACAAACACAACCATGCA
>NC_088398.1:8910492-8957992 GCF_034236695.1 Oncorhynchus nerka | reverse complement strand
AATGAGCTGGGACAAAAGGTGAAATAGGACTTGAACAAAGCTGTGACATTTAGTTGCCATTTAGTGAAAGTGGGAAAAAAATGTGTTTTTCTGTCGGGAATCACTCTCACATTCAGGGAGCTTTGTGAAATAGTATTCTAAGGCACATGTAGATTGTTTTTCTCTCTGTCTACAATATATTCATCTGTGTTTCACACAGACACACAACACACACACTAATCCTCTGATATAATGAATGATGGTGTGAAATGGTGATCACACCAGGGAAGAGAGAAGGAATTCTCCCTCTGCAGAAGAGGGAGGGAGGGAGGTAGAGAGTAAAGACAGGGAGGTAGAGAGGGAGGGAGGTAGAGAGGAAAGAGAGGGAGGTAGAGAGGAAAGACAGGGAGGTAGAGAGGAAAGACAGGGAGGTAGAGAGGAAAGACAGGGAGGTAGAGAGGAAAGAGAGGGAGGTAGAGAGGGAGGTAGAGAGTAAAGACAGGGAGGTAGAGGGGGAGGGAGGTAGAGAGGAAAGACAGGGAGGTAGAGAGGAAAGAGAGGGAGGTAGAGAGGAAAGACAGGGAGGTAGAGAGGAAAGAGAGGGAGGTAGAGAGTAAAGACAGGGAGGTAGAGAGGAAAGACAGGGAGGTAGAGAGGAAAGACAGGGAGGTAGAGAGGAAAGACAGGGAGGAAAGACGGAGGTAGAGAGGGAGGTAGAAAGGAAAGACAGGGAGGTAGAGAGGAAAGACATGGAGGTAGAGAGGAAAGACAGGGAGGAAAGACAGGGAGGTAGAGAGGAAAGACAGGGAGGAAAGACAGGGAGGTAGAGAGGGAGGTAGTAAGGAAAGACAGGGAGGTAGAGAGGAAAGACAGGGAGGAAAGACAGGGAGGTAGAGGAAAGACAGGGAGGTAGAGAGGAAAGACAGGGAGGAAAGACAGGGAGGTAGAGAGGAAAGACAGGGAGGTAGAGAGGGGGGTAGAAAGGAAAGACAGGGAGGTAGAGAGGGAGGTAGAAAGGAAAGACAGGGAGGTAGAGAGGAAAGACAGGGAGGAAAGACAGGGAGGTAGAGAGGAAAGACAGGGAGGAAAGACAAGGAGGTAGAGAGGAAAGACAGGGAGGTAGAGAGGGAAGACAAGGTGGTGGAGAGGGAGGGAGGTAGAGAGGAAAGACAGTGAGAGAGAGGGAGGTAGAGAGGAAAGACAGGAAGGTAGAGAGGAAAGACAGGGAGGTAGAGAGGGAGGGAGGTAGAGAGGAAAGACAGGGAGGTGGAGAGGAAGGGAGGTAGAGAGGAAAGACAGGGAGGTAGAGAGGAAAGACAGGGAGGTGGAGAGGAAAGACAGGGAGGAAAGACAGGGAGGTAGAGAGGAAGGGAGGTAGAGAGGAAAGACAGGGAGGAAAGAAAGGGAGGTAGAGAGGAAAGACAGGGAGGTAGAGAGGAAAGACAGGGAGGTAGAGAGGAAAGACAGGGAGGTAGAGAGGAAAGACGGGGAGGTAGAGAGGAAAGACAGGGAGGTAGAGCGGAAAGACAGGGAGGTAGAGCGGAAAGACAGGGAGGTAGAGAGGAAAGACAGGGAGGAAAGACAGGGAGGTAGAGAGGAAAGACGGGGAGGTAGAGAGGAAAGACAGGGAGGTAGAGAGGAAAGACAGGGAGGTAGAGAGGGAGGGAGGTAGAGAGGAAAGACAGGGAGGTAGAGAGGAAAGACAGAAAGGTGGAGAGGAAGGGAGGTAGAGAGGAAAGACAGGGAGGTGGAGAGGAAGGGAGGTAGAGAGGAAAGACAGGGAGGTAGAGAGGAAAGACAGGGAGGTAGAGAGGAAAGACAGGGAGGTAGAGAGGAAAGACAGGGAGGTAGAGAGGAAGGGAGGTAGGAGGTAGAGAGGAAAGACAGGAAGGTAGAGAGGAAAGACAGGAAGGTAGAGAGGAAAGACAGGGAGGAAAGACAGGGAGGTAGAGAGGAAAGACAGGGAGGTAGAGAGGAAAGACAGGGAGGTAGAGAGGAAAGACAGGGAGGTAGAGAGGAAAGATGGGGAGGTAGAGAGGGAGGTAGAGAGGAAAGACAGGGAGGTAGAGAGGGAAGACAGGGAGGTAGAGAGGGAAGACAGGGAGGTAGAGAGGGAAGACAAGGAGGTGGAGAGGGAGGGAGGTAGAGAGGAAAGACAGTGAGAGAGAGGGAGGTAGAGAGGAAAGACAGGAAGGTAGAGAGGAAAGACAGGGAGGTAGAGAGGAAGGGAGGTAGGAGGTAGAGAGGAAAGACAGGAAGGTAGAGAGGAAAGACAGGGAGGTAGAGAGGAAAGACAGGGAGGTAGAGAGGAAAGACAGGGAGGTAGAGAGGAAAGACAGGGAGGTAGAGAGGAAAGACAGGGAGGTAGAGAGGAAAGATGGGGAGGTAGAGAGGGAGGTAGAGAGGAAAGACAGGGAGGTAGAGAGGAAAGACAGGGAGGTAGAGAGGAAGGGAGGAAAGACAGGGAGGTAGAGAGGAAGGGAGGTAGAGAGGGAGGTAGAGAAGAAAGACAGGGAGGTAGAGAGGGAGGGAAGTAGAGAGGGAGGTAGAGAGGAAAGACAGGGAGGTAGAGAGGGAGGTAGAGAGGAAAGACAGGGAGGTAGAGAGGAAAGACATGGAGGTAGAGAGGAAAGACAGGGAGGAAAGACAGGGAGGTAGAGAGGAAAGACAGGGAGGAAAGACAGGGAGGTAGAGAGGAAAGACAGGGAGGAAAGACAGGGAGGTAGAGAGGAAAGACAGGGAGGTAGAGAGGGAAGACAAGGAGGTAGAGAGGGAGGGAGGTAGAGAGGAAAGACAGGGAGGTAGAGAGGAAAGACAGGGAGGTGGAGAGGAAGGGAGGTAGAGAGGAAAGACAGTGAGAGAGAGGGAGGTAGAGAGGAAAGACAGGAAGGTAGAGAGGAAAGACAGGGAGGTAGAGAGGGAGGGAGGTAGAGAGGAAAGACAGGGAGGTAGAGAGGAAAGACAGGGAGGTGGAGAGGAAGGGAGGTAGAGAGGAAAGACAGGGAGGTAGAGAGGAAAGACAGGGAGGTGGAGAGGAAAGACAGGGAGGAAAGACAGGGAGGTAGAGAGGAAGGGAGGTAGAGAGGAAAGACAGGGAGGAAAGAAAGGGAGGTAGAGAGGAAAGACAGGGAGGTAGAGAGGAAAGACAGGGAGGTAGAGAGGAAAGACAGGGAGGTAGAGAGGAAGGGAGGTAGGAGGTAGAGAGGAAAGACAGGAAGGTAGAGAGGAAAGACAGGGAGGTAGAGAGGAAAGACAGGGAGGAAAGACAGGGAGGTAGAGAGGAAAGACAGGGAGGTAGAGAGGAAAGACAGGGAGGTAGAGAGGAAAGACAGGGAGGTAGAGAGGAAAGATGGGGAGGTAGAGAGGGAGGTAGAGAGGAAAGACAGGGAGGTAGAGAGGGAAGACAGGGAGGTAGAGAGGGAAGACAGGGAGGTAGAGAGGGAAGACAAGGAGGTGGAGAGGGAGGGAGGTAGAGAGGAAAGACAGTGAGAGAGAGGGAGGTAGAGAGGAAAGACAGGAAGGTAGAGAGGAAAGACAGGGAGGTAGAGAGGAAGGGAGGTAGGAGGTAGAGAGGAAAGACAGGAAGGTAGAGAGGAAAGACAGGGAGGTAGAGAGGAAAGACAGGGAGGAAAGACAGGGAGGTAGAGAGGAAAGACAGGGAGGTAGAGAGGAAAGACAGGGAGGTAGAGAGGAAAGACAGGGAGGTAGAGAGGAAAGACAGGGAGGTAGAGAGGAAAGATGGGGAGGTAGAGAGGGAGGTAGAGAGGAAAGACAGGGAGGTAGAGAGGAAAGACAGGGAGGTAGAGAGGAAGGGAGGAAAGACAGGGAGGTAGAGAGGAAGGGAGGTAGAGAGGGAGGTAGAGAAGAAAGACAGGGAGGTAGAGAGGGAGGGAAGTAGAGAGGGAGGTAGAGAGGAAAGACAGGGAGGTAGAGAGGAAAGACAGGGAGGTAGAGAGGGAGGTAGAGAGGAAAGACAGGGAGGTAGAGAGGAAAGACATGGAGGTAGAGAGGAAAGACAGGGAGGAAAGACAGGGAGGTAGAGAGGAAAGACAGGGAGGAAAGACAGGGAGGTAGAGAGGAAAGACAGGGAGGAAAGACAGGGAGGTAGAGAGGAAAGACAGGGAGGTAGAGAGGGAAGACAAGGAGGTGGAGAGGGAGGGAGGTAGAGAGGAAAGACAGTGAGAGAGAGGGAGGTAGAGAGGAAAGACAGGAAGGTAGAGAGGAAAGACAGGGAGGTAGAGAGGGAAGACAGGGAGGTAGAGAGGGAAGACAGGGAGGTAGAGAGGGAAGACAAGGAGGTGGAGAGGGAGGGAGGTAGAGAGGAAAGACAGTGAGAGAGAGGGAGGTAGAGAGGAAAGACAGGAAGGTAGAGAGGAAAGACAGGGAGGTAGAGAGGAAAGACAGGGAGGTAGAGAGGAAAGACAGGGAGGTAGAGAGGAAGGGAGGTAGAGATGGAGGTAGAGAGGAAAGACAGGGAGGTAGAGAGGGAGGGAGGTAGAGAGGGAGGTAGAGAGGAAAGACAGGGAGGTAGAGAGGAAAGACGGGGAGGTAGAGAGGAAAAACGGGGAGGTAGAGAGGAAAGACAGGGAGGTAGAGAGGAAAGACGGGAGGTAGAGAGGGAGGGAGGTAGAGAGGAAAGACGGGGAGGGAGGTAGAGAGGAAAGACAGGGAGGTAGAGAGGAAAGACAGGGAGGTGGAGAGGAAAGACAGGGAGGTAGAGAGGGAGGGAGGTAGAGAGGAAAGACAGGGAGGTAGAGAGGAAAGATAGGGAGGTGGAGAGGAAAGACAGGGAGGTAGAGAGGAAAGACAGGGAGGTAGAGAGGAAAGACAGGGAGGTAGAGAGGAAAGAGGGGGAGGTGGAGAGGAAAGACAGGGAGGTAGAGAGGAAAGACAGGGAGGTGGAGAGGAAAGACAGGGAGGTAGAGAGGAAAGACAGGGAGGTAGAGAGGAAAGACAGGGAGGTAGAGAGGGAGGTAGAGAGTAAAGACAGGGAGGTAGAGAGGAAAGACAGGGAGGTAGAGAGGAAAGATGGGGAGGTAGAGGGGAAAGACAGGGAGATGGAGAGGAAAGACAGGGAGGTGGAGAGGAAATACAGGGAGGTAGAGAGGAAAGACAGGGAGGTAGAGAGGAAAGACATGGAGGTAGAGAGGGAGGTAGAGAGGAAAGACAGGGAGGTAGAGAGGAAAGACGGGGAGGTAGAGAGGAAAGACAGGGAGGTAGAGAGGAAAGAGAGGGAGGTAGAGAGGAAAGACGGGGAGGTAGAGAGGAAAGACAGGGAGGTAGAGAGGAAAGAGAGGGAGGTAGACAGGGAGGTAGAGGAGGGAGGTAGAGAGGAAAGACAGGGAGGTAGAGAGGAAAGACAGGGAGGTGGAGAGGAAGGGAGGTAGAGAGGAAAGACAGGGAGGTAGAGAGGAAAGACAGGGAGGTGGAGAGGAAGGGAGGTAGAGAGGAAAGACAGGGAGGTGGAGAGGAAGGGAGGTAGAGAGGAAAGACAGGGAGGTAGAGAGGAAAGAGAGGGAGGTAGAGAGGGAGGGAGGTAGGTAGAGAGGAAAGACGGGGAGGTAGAGAGGAAAGACAGGGAGGTAGATAGGAAAGACAGGGAGGTAGAGAGGAAAGACAGGGAGGTAGAGAGGGAAGACAGTGAGGTAGAGAGGGAAGACAGGGAGGTAGAGAGGGAAGACAAGGAGGTGGAGAGGGAGGGAGGTAGAGAGGAAAGACAGTGAGAGAGAGGGAGGTAGAGAGGAAAGACAGGAAGGTAGAGAGGAAAGACAGGGAGGTAGAGAGGAAAGACAGGGAGGTAGAGAGGGAGGTAGAGAGGAAAGACAGGGAGGTAGAGAGGAAAGACGGGGAGGTAGAGAGGAAAGACAGGGAGGTAGAGAAGAAAGACAGGGAGGTAGAGAGGGAGGGAGGTAGAGAGGAAAGACGGGGAGGGAGGTAGAGAGGAAAGACAGGGAGGTAGAGAGGAAAGACAGGGAGGTAGAGAGGAAAGACAGGGAGGTAGAGAGGGAGGGAGGTAGAGAGGAAAGACAGGGAGGTAGAGAGGAAAGACAGGGAGGTGAGAGGAAAAGACAGGGAGGTAGAGAGGAAAGACAGGGAGGTAGAGAGGAAAGACAGGGGTAGGTGGAGAGGAAAGACAGGGAGGTGGAGAGGAAAGACAGGGAGTGGAGAGGAAAGACAGGGAGGTAGAGAGGAAAGACAGGGAGGTAGAGAGGAAAGACAGGGAGGTAGAGAGGAAAGACAGGGAGGTAGAGAGGAAAGACAGGGAGGTGGAGAGGAAAGACAGGGAGGTAGAGAGGAAAGACAGGGAGTGGAGAGGAAAGACAGGGAGGTAGAGAGGAAAGACAGGGAGGTAGAGAGGAAAGACAGGTGGAGGGAAAGAGAGGGAGGTAGAGAGGAAGACAGGGAGGTAGAGAGGAAAGACAGGGAGGTAGAGAGGAAAGATGGGGAGGTAGAGGGGAAAGACAGGGAGATGGAGAGGAAAGACAGGGAGGTGGAGAGGAAATACAGGGAGGTAGAGAGGAAAGACAGGGAGGTAGAGAGGAAAGACATGGAGGTAGAGAGGGAGGTAGAGAGGAAAGACAGGGAGGTAGAGAGGAAAGACGGGGAGGTAGAGAGGAAAGACAGGGAGGTAGAGAGGAAAGAGAGGGAGGTAGAGAGGAAAGACGGGGAGGTAGAGAGGAAAGACAGGGAGGTAGAGAGGAAAGAGAGGGAGGTAGACAGGGAGGTAGAGAGGAAAGACAGGGAGGTAGAGAGGAAAGACAGGGAGGTGGAGAGGAAGGGAGGTAGAGAGGAAAGACAGGGAGGTAGAGAGGAAAGACAGGGAGGTGGAGAGGAAGGGAGGTAGAGAGGAAAGACAGGGAGGTGGAGAGGAAGGGAGGTAGAGAGGAAAGACAGGGAGGTAGAGAGGAAAGACAGGGGAGGTAGAGAGGGAGGGAAAGACAGGGAGGTAGAGAGGAAAGACAGGGGGAGGTAGGGAGGAAAGACAGGGAGGTAGATAGGAAAGACAGGGAGGTAGAGAGGAAAGACAGGGAGGTAGAGAGGAAAGACAGGGAGGTAGAGAGGGAAGACAGTGAGGTAGAGAGGGAAGACAGGGAGGTAGAGAGGGAAGACAAGGAGGTGGAGAGGGAGGGAGGTAGAGAGGAAAGACAGTGAGAGAGAGGGAGGTAGAGAGGAAAGACAGGAAGGTAGAGAGGAAAGACAGGGAGGTAGAGAGGAAAGACAGGGAGGTAGAGAGGGAGGTAGAGAGGAAAGACAGGGAGGTAGAGAGGAAAGACAGGGAGGTAGAGAGGAAAACAGGGAGGTAGAGAGGAAAGACAGGGAGGTAGAGAAGAAAGACAGGGAGGTAGAGAGGGAGGGAGGTAGAGAGGAAAGACGGGGAGGGAGGTAGAGAGGAAAGACAGGGAGGTAGAGAGGAAAGACAGGGAGGTAGAGAGGGAGGGAGGTAGAGAGGAAAGACAGGGAGGTAGAGAGGAAAGACAGGGAGGTGGAGAGGAAATACAGGGAGGTAGAGAGGAAAGACAGGGAGGTAGAGAGGAAAGACAGGGAGGTGGAGAGGAAAGACAGGGAGGTGGAGAGGAAAGACAGGGAGGTGGAGAGGAAAGACAGGGAGGTAGAGAGGAAAGACAGGGAGGTAGAGAGGAAAGACAGGGAGGTAGAGAGGGAGGTAGAGAGTAAAGACAGGGAGGTAGAGAGGAAAGACAGGGAGGTAGAGAGGAAAGATGGGGAGGTAGAGGGGAAAGACAGGGAGATGGAGAGGAAAGACAGGGAGGTGGAGAGGAAATACAGGGAGGTAGAGAGGAAAGACAGGGAGTTAGAGAGGAAAGACAGGGAGGTAGAGAGGGAGGTAGAGAGGAAAGACAGGGAGGTAGAGAGGAAAGACGGGGAGGTAGAGAGGAAAGACAGGGAGGTAGAGAGAAAAGACAGGGAGGTAGAGAGGAAAGACAGGGAGGTAGAGAGGAAAGACAGGGAGGTAGAGAGGAAAGACGGGGAGGTAGAGAGGAAAGACAGGGAGGTAGAGCGGAAAGACAGGGAGGTAGAGAGGAAAGACAGGGAGGTAGAGAGGAAAGACAGCGAGGAAAGTCAGGGAGGTAGAGAGGAAAGACGGGGAGATAGAGAGGAAAGACAGGGAGGTAGAGAGGAAAGACAGGGAGGTAGAGAGGAAAGACGGGGAGGTAGAGAGGAAAGACGGGGAGGTAGAGAGGAAAGACAGGGAGGTAGAGAGGAAAGACAGGGAGGTAGAGAGGGAGGTAGAGAGGTAGAGAGGAAAGACGGGGAGGGAGGTAGAGAGGAAAGACAGGGAGGTAGAGAGGAAAGACAGGGAGGTAGAGAGGAAAGACAGGGAGGCAGAGAGGGAGGGAGGTAGAGAGGAAAGACAGGGAGGTAGAGAGGAAAGACAGCGAGGAAAGTCAGGGAGGTAGAGAGGAAAGACGGGGAGGTAGAGAGGAAAGACAGGGAGGTAGAGCGGAAAGACAGGGAGGTAGAGCGGAAAGACAGGGAGGTAGAGAGGAAAGACAGGGAGGTAGAGAGGAAAGACAGCGAGGAAAGTCAGGGAGGTAGAGAGGAAAGACGGGGAGGTGGAGAGGAAAGACAGGGAGGTAGAGAGGAAAGACAGGGAGGTAGAGAGGAAAGACAGGGAGGTAGAGAGGAAAGAGAGGGAGGTGGAGAGGAAAGACAGGGAGGTAGAGAGGAAAGACAGGGAGGTAGAGAGGAAAGACAGGGAGGTAGAGAGGAAAGAGAGGGAGGTGGAGAGGAAAGACAGGAGGTAGGTAGAGAGGAAAGACAGGGAGGTAGAGAGGAAAGAGAGGGAGGTAGAGAGGGAGGACAGGGAGGTAGAGGGAAAGACAGGGAGGTAGAGAGGAAAGACAGGGAGGTAGAGAGGAAAGACAGGAGGTAGAGAGGAAAGACAGGGAGGTAGAGAGGGAAAGACAGGGAGGTAGAGAGGGAAGACAGGGAGGTAGAGAGAGGGAGACAAGGAGAGAGGAAAGATGGAGGGGAGGTAGAGAGGAAAGACAGGGAGAGAGGAGGGAGGTAGAGAGGAAAGACAGGAAGGTAGAGAGGAAAGACAGGGAGGTAGAGAGGAAAGACAGGGAGGTAGAGAGGGAGGTAGAGAGGAAAGACAGGGAGGTAGAGAGGAAGGGAGGTAGAGAGGGAGGTAGAGAGGAAAGACAGGGAGGTAGAGAGGAGGGAGGTAGAGGGGAGGTAGAGAGGAAAGACAGGGAGGTAGAGAGGAAAGACAGGGAGGTAGAGAGGAAAGACAGGGAGGTAGAGAGGAAAGACAGGGAGGTAGAGAGGAAAGACGGGGAGGTAGAGAGGAAAGACAGGGAGGTAGAGAGGAAAGACAGGGAGGTAGAGAGGGAGGGAGGTAGAGAGGAAAGACAGGGAGGTAGAGAGGAAAGACAGGGAGGTGGAGAGGAAAGACAGGGAGGTAGAGAGGGAGGGAGGTAGAGAGGAAAGACAGGAGGTAGAGAGGAAAGACAGGGAGGTGGAGAGGAAAGACAGGGAGGTAGAGAAAGACAGGGAGGTAGAGAGGAAAGACAGGGAGGTAGAGAGGAAAGACAGGGAGGTGGAGAGGAAAGACAGGGAGGTAGAGAGGAAAGACAGGGAGGTGGAGAAAGGGAAAGACAGGGAGGTAGAGAGGAAAGACAGGGAGGTAGAGAGGAAAGACAGGGAGGTAGAGGAAAGGGAGGTAGAGAGGAGGTAGAAGAAAGACAGGGAGGTAGAGAGGGAGGTAGAGAGGAAAGACAGGGAGGTAGAGAGGAAAGACGGGGAGGTAGAGAGGAAAGACAGGGAGGTAGAGAGAAAAGACAGGGAGGTAGAGAGGAAAGACAGGGAGGTAGAGAGGAAAGACAGGGAGAGTAGAGAAAAGACAGGGAGGTAGAGAGGAAAGACAGGGAGGTAGAGAGGAAAGACAGGGGAGGTAGAGAGGAAAGACAGGGAGGTAGAGAGGAAAGACAGCGAGAAAGGAGGGAGGTAGAGAGGAAAGACGGGGAGGTAGAGAGGAAAGACAGGGAGGTAGAGAGGAAAGACAGGGAGGTAGAGAGGAAAGACAGGGAGGTAGAGAGGAAAGACAGGGAGGTAGAGGGAAAGACAGGGAGGTAGAGAGGAAAGACAGGGAGGTAGAGAGGGAGGTAGAGAGGTAGAGAGGAAAGACGGGGAGGGAGGTAGAGAGGAAAGACAGGGAGGTAGAGAGGAAAGACAGGGAGGTAGAGAGGAAAGACAGGGAGGCAGAGAGGGAGGGAGGTAGAGAGGAAAGACAGGAGGTAGAGAGGAAAGACAGGGAGAAAGTCAGGGAGGTAGAGAGGAAAGACGGGGAGGTAGAGAGGAAAGACAGGGAGGTAGAGCGGAAAGACAGGGAGGTAGAGCGGAAAGACAGGGAGGTAGAGAGGAAAGACAGGGAGGTAGAGAGGAAAGACAGCGAGGAAAGTCAGGGAGGTAGAGAGGAAAGACGGGGAGGTGGAGAGGAAAGACAGGGAGGTAGAGAGGAAAGACAGGGAGGTAGAGAGGAAAGACAGGGAGGTAGAGAGGAAAGAGAGGGAGGTGGAGAGGAAAGACAGGGAGGTAGAGAGGAAAGACAGGGAGGTAGAGAGGAAAGACAGGGAGGTAGAGAGGAAAGAGAGGGAGGTGGAGAGGAAAGACAGGGAGGTAGAGAGGAAAGACAGGGAGGTAGAGAGGAAAGAGAGGGAGGTAGAGAGGGAGGGAGGGAGGTAGAGAGGAAAGACGGGGAGGTAGAGAGGAAAGACAGGGAGGTAGAGAGGAAAGACAGGGAGGTAGAGAGGAAAGACAGGGAGGTAGAGAGGGAAGACAGGGAGGTAGAGAGGGAAGACAGGGAGGTAGAGAGGGAAGACAAGGAGGTGGAGATGGAGGGAGGTAGAGAGGAAAGACAGTGAGAGAGAGGGAGGTAGAGAGGAAAGACAGGAAGGTAGAGAGGAAAGACAGGGAGGTAGAGAGGAAAGACAGGGAGGTAGAGAGGGAGGTAGAGAGGAAAGACAGGGAGGTAGAGAGGAAGGGAGGTAGAGAGGGAGGTAGAGAGGAAAGACAGGGAGGTAGAGAGGGAGGGAGGTAGAGAGGGAGGTAGAGAGGAAAGACAGGGAGGTAGAGAGGAAAGACGGGGAGGTAGAGAGGAAAGACAGGGAGGTAGAGAGGAAAGACAGGGAGGTAGAGAGGGAGGGAGGTAGAGAGGAAAGACGGGGAGGGAGGTAGAGAGGAAAGACAGGGAGGTAGAGAGGGAGGGAGGTAGAGAGGAAAGACAGGGAGGTAGAGAGGAAAGACAGGGAGGTGGAGAGGAAAGACAGGGAGGTAGAGAGGGAGGGAGGTAGAGAGGAAAGACAGGGAGGTAGAGAGGAAAGATAGGGAGGTGGAGAGGAAAGACAGGGAGGTAGAGAGGAAAGACAGGGAGGTAGAGAGGAAAGACAGGGAGGTAGAGAGGAAAGAGAGGGAGGTGGAGAGGAAAGACAGGGAGGTAGAGAGGAAAGACAGGGAGGTGGAGAGGAAAGACAGGGAGGTAGAGAGGAAAGACAGGGAGGTAGAGAGGAAAGACAGGGAGGTAGAGAGGGAGGTAGAGAGGGAGGTAGAGAGTAAAGACAGGGAGGTAGAGAGGGAGGTAGAGAGGAAAGACAGGGAGGTAGAGAGGAAAGATGGGGAGGTAGAGGGGAAAGACAGGGAGATGGAGAGGAAAGACAGGGAGGTGGAGGAGGAATAGAGAGGAAAGACAGGGAGGTAGAGAGGAAAGACAGGGAGGTAGAGAGGAAAGACATGGAGGTAGAGAGGGAGGTAGAGAGGAAAGACAGGGAGGTAGAGAGGAAAGACGGGGAGGTAGAGAGGAAAGACAGGGAGGTAGAGAGGAAAGAGAGGGAGGTAGAGAGGAAAGACGGGGAGGTAGAGAGGAAAGACAGGGAGGTAGAGAGGAAAGAGAGGGAGGTAGACAGGGAGGTAGAGAGGAAAGACAGGGAGGTAGAGAGGAAAGACAGGGAGGTGGAGAGGAAGGGAGGTAGAGAGGAAAGACAGGGAGGTGGAGAGGAAGGGAGGTAGAGAGGAAAGACAGGGAGGTAGAGAGGAAAGAGAGGGAGGTAGAGAGGGAGGGAGGTAGGTAGAGAGGAAAGACGGGGAGGTAGAGAGGAAAGACAGGGAGGTAGATAGGAAAGACAGGGAGGTAGAGAGGAAAGACAGGGAGGTAGAGAGGA
The DNA here is from genome assembly GCF_034236695.1 of Oncorhynchus nerka. Taxonomy (NCBI): domain Eukaryota; kingdom Metazoa; phylum Chordata; class Actinopteri; order Salmoniformes; family Salmonidae; genus Oncorhynchus; species Oncorhynchus nerka. The sequence goes on along the minus strand of NC_088398.1, from coordinate 8,945,834 downwards.
AAGACAGGGAGGTAGAGAGGGAAGACAGTGAGGTAGAGAGGGAAGACAGGGAGGTAGAGAGGGAAGACAAGGAGGTGGAGAGGGAGGGAGGTAGAGAGGAAAGACAGTGAGAGAGAGGGAGGTAGAGAGGAAAGACAGGAAGGTAGAGAGGAAAGACAGGGAGGTAGAGAGGAAAGACAGGGAGGTAGAGAGGGAGGTAGAGAGGAAAGACAGGGAGGTAGAGAGGAAGGGAGGTAGAGAGGGAGGTAGAGAGGAAAGACAGGGAGGTAGAGAGGGAGGGAGGTAGAGAGGAAAGACAGGGAGGTAGAGAGGAAAGACGGGGAGGTAGAGAGGAAAAACGGGGAGGTAGAGAGGAAAGACAGGGAGGTAGAGAGGAAAGACAGGGAGGTAGAGAGGGAGGGAGGTAGAGAGGAAAGACGGGGAGGGAGTTAGAGAGGAAAGACAGGGAGGTAGAGAGGAAAGACAGGGAGGTAGAGAGGAAAGACAGGGAGGTAGAGAGGGAGGGAGGTAGAGAGGAAAGACAGGGAGGTAGAGAGGAAAGACAGGGAGGTGGAGAGGAAAGACAGGGAGGTAGAGAGGGAGGGAGGTAGAGAGGAAAGACAGGGAGGTAGAGAGGAAAGACAGGGAGGTGGAGAGGAAAGACAGGGAGGTAGAGAGGAAAGACAGGGAGGTAGAGAGGAAAGACAGTGAGGTAGAGAGGAAAGAGAGGGAGGTGGAGAGGAAAGACAGGGAGGTAGAGAGGAAAGACAGGGAGGTGGAGAGGAAAGATAGGGAGGTAGAGAGGAAAGACAGGGAGGTAGAGAGGAAAGACAGGGAGGTAGAGAGGGAGGTAGAGAGTAAAGACAGGGAGGTAGAGAGGGAGGTAGAGAGGAAAGACAGGGAGGTAGAGAGGAAAGATAGGGAGGTAGAGGGGAAAGACAGGGAGATGGAGAGGAAAGACAGGGAGGTGGAGAGGAAATACAGGGAGGTAGAGAGGAAAGACAGGGAGGTAGAGAGGAAAGACAGGGAGGTAGAGAGGGAGGTAGAGAGGAAAGACAGGGAGGTAGAGAGGAAAGACGGGGAGGTAGAGAGGAAAGACAGGGAGGTAGAGAGGAAAGACAGGGAGGTAGAGAGGAAAGACAGGGAGGTAGAGAGGAAAGACAGGGAGGTAGAGAGGAAAGACAGGGAGGTAGAGAGGAAAGACAGGGAGGTAGAGAGGAAAGACAGGGAGGTAGAGAGGAAAGACAGGGAGGTAGAGAGGAAAGACAGGGAGGTAGAGAGGAAAGACAGGAGGAGAGTAGAGAGGGAGGTAGAGAGGGGAAAGACAGGGAGGTAGAGAGGAAAGACAGGGGAGGTAGAGAGGAAAGACAGGGAGGGAGAGGAAAGACAGGGAGGTAGAGAGGAAAGACAGGAGGTAGAGAGGAAAGACAGGGAGGTAGAGAGGAAAGACAGGGAGGTAGAGAGGAAAGACAGGGAGGTAGAGAGGAAAGACAGGGAGGTGGAGAGGAAAGAGGGGAGGTAGAGAGGAAAGACAGGTAGAGAGGAGAGGGAGGTAGAGAGGAAAGACAGGGAGGTAGAGAGGAAAGACAGGGAGGTAGAGAGGAAAGACAGGGAGGTAGAGAGGGAAAGACAGGGAGGTAGAGAGGGAGGTAGAGAGGAAAGACAGGGAGGTAGAGAGAAAGACAGGGAGGTAGAGAGGAAAGACAGGTAGAGAGAAAGACAGGAGGTAGAGAGGAAAGACAGGGAGGTAGAGAGGAAAGACAGGGAGGTAGAGAGGAAAGACAGGGAGGTAGAGAGGAAAAGACAGGGAGGTAGAGAGGAAGAGACAGGGATGGAGGTAGAGAGGAAAGACAGGGAGGTAGAGAGGGAAGGTAGAGGGGAGGTAGAGAGGAAAGACAGGGAGGTAGAGAGGAAAGACGGGAGGTAGAGAGGAAAGACAGGAGAGGAAAGACAGGGAGGTAGAGAGGAAAGACAGGGGGAGGTAGAGAGGGAGGGGAGGTAGAGAGGAAAGACAGGGAGGTAGAGGTAGAGAGGAAAGACAGGGAGGTAGAGAGGAAAGACAGGGAGGTAGAGAGGAAAGACAGGGAGGTAGAGAGGGAGGAAAGACAGGGAGGTAGAGAGGAAAGACAGGGAGGTAGAGAGGAAAGACAGGGAGGTGGAGAGGAAAGACAGGGAGGTAGAGAGGAAAGACAGGGAGGTAGAGAGGAAAGACAGGGAGGAGAGAGGAAAGACAGGGGTAGGTGAGAGAGGAAAGACAGGGAGGTAGAGAGGAAAGAAAGACAGGGAGGTGGAGAGAGGAAAGACAGGGAGGTAGAGAGGAAAGACAGGGAGGTAGAGAGGAAAGACAGGGAGGTAGAGAGGGAGGTAGAGAGGAAAGACAGGGAGGTAGAGAGGGAAAGACAGGGAGGTAGAGAGGAAAGACAGGGAGGTAGAGAGGAAAGACAGGGGAGATGGAGAGGAAAGACAGGGAGAGGAAAGACAGGGGAGGTAGAGAGGAAAGACAGGGAGGTAGAGAGGAAAGACAGGGAGGTAGAGGGAGGAAAGGAAAGACAGGGAGGTAGAGAGGAAAGACGGGGAGGTAGAGAGGAAAGACAGGGAGGTAGAGAGGAAAGACAGGGAGGTAGAGAGGAAAGGGGAGGTAGAGAGGAAAGACAGGAGAGGAGGAAGAGAGACAGAGGTAGAGAGAAAGACAGGAGGTAGAGAGGAGACAGAGGAGGAAAAGACAGGGAGGTAGAGAGGAAAGACAGGAGGTAGAGAGAGAGGGAGGTAGAGAGGAAAGACAGGTAGAGAGGAAAGACAGGGAGGTGAGAGGAAAGACAGGGAGAGAGGAAAGACAGGGAGGTAGAGAGAGGAGGTAGAGAGGAAAGACAGGAGGTAGAGAGGAAAGACAGGGAGGTAGAGAGGAAAGACAGGGAGGTAGAGAGGAAAGACAGGGAGGTAGAGAGGAAAGACAGGGAGGTAGAGAGGAAAGACAGGGAGGTAGAGAGGAAAGACAGGAGGTAGGTAGAGAGGAAAGACAGGGAGGTGGAGAGGAAAGACAGGGAGGTAGAGAGGAAAGACAGGGAGGTGGAGAGGAAAGACAGGGAGGTAGAGAGGAAAGACAGGGAGGTAGAGAGGAAAGACAGGGGTAGAGAGGAAAGAGGGGAGGTAGAGAGGAAAGACAGGAGGTAGAGAGGAAAGACAGGGAGGTAGAGAGGGAAAGACAGGGAGGTAGAGAGGAAAGACAGGGAGGTAGAGAGGAAAGACAGGGAGGTGAGAGGGAGAGGAGAGAGGAAAGACAGGGAGGTAGAGAGGAAAGACAGGGAGGTAGAGAGGAAAGACAGGAGGTAGAGAGGAAAGAGGGGAGGTAGAGAGGAAAGACATGGAGGTAGAGAGGAAAGACAGGGAGGTAGAGAGGAAAGACAGGGAGGTAGAGAGGAAAGACAGGGAGGTAGAGAGGAAAGACAGGGAGGTAGAGAGGAAAGACAGGGAGGTAGAGAGGAAAGACAGGGAGGTAGAGAGGAAAGACAGGGAGGTAGAGAGGAAAGACAGGGAGGTAGAGGGAAAGACAGGGAGGTAGAGAGGAAAGATGGGGAGGTAGAGGAAAGACAGGAGGTAGAGAGGAAAGACAGGGAGGTAGAGAGGAAAGACAGGGAGGTAGAAGGAAGGGAAAGGAAAGACAGGGAGGTGGAGAGGAAAAGACAGGGAGGTAGAGAGGAAAGACAAAGGGAGGTAGAGAGGAAAGACAGGGAGGTAGAGAGGAAAGACAGGGAGGTAGGGAGGTAGAGAGGAAAGACAGGGAGGTAGAGAGAGGAGGTAGAGAGGGGAGGTAGAGAGGAAAGACAGAGGGAGGTAGAGAGGAAAGACAGGGAGGTAGAGAGGAAAGACAGGGAGGTAGAGAGGAAAGACAGGGAGGTAGAGAGGAAAGACAGGGAGGTAGAGAGGGAAGACAGGGAGGTAGAGAGGAAAGACAGGGAGGTAGAGAGGAAAGACAGGGAGGTAGAGAGGAAAGACAGGGAGGTAGAGGGAGGTAGAGAGGAAAGACAGGGAGGTAGAGAGGGAAAGACAGGGAGGTAGAGAGGAAAGACAGGGAGGTAGAGGGAGGTAGAGAGGGAAAGACAGGGAGGTGGAGAGGAAAAAGACAGGGAGGTAGAGAGGAAAGACGGGGAGGTAGAGAGGAAAGACAGGGAGGTAGAGAGGAAAGACAGGGAGGTAGAGAGGGAGGGAGGTAGAGAGGAAAGACAGGGAGGTAGAGAGGAAAGACAGGGAGGTAGAGAGGAAAGACAGGGAGGTAGAGAGGAAAGACAGGGAGGTAGAGAGGAAAGACAGGGGAGGTAGAGAGGAAAGAGGGAGGTAGAGAGGAAAGACAGGTAGAGAGGAGGGAGGTAGAGAGGAAAGACAGGGAGGTAGAGAGAGAAAGACAGGGAGGTAGAGAGGAAGGGAGGTAGAGAGGAAAGACAGGGAGGTGAGAGGAAAGACAGGGAGGTAGAGAGGAAAGACAGGGAGGTAGAGAGGAAAGACAGGGAGGTAGAGAGAGGGAGGTAGAGAGGAAGGTAGACGGGAAAGGGAGGTAGAGAGGAAAGACAGGGAGGTAGAGAGGAGGAAAGACAGGGAGGTAGAGAGGAAAGACAGGGAGAGTAGAGAGGAAAGACAGGGAGGTAGAGAGGAAAGACAGGGAGGTAGAGAGGAAAGAGGGAAGACAGGAGGTAGAGAGGAAAGACAGGGAGGTAGAGAGGAAAGACAAAGGAGGTAGAGAGGAAAGGAGGGAGGTAGAGAGGAAAGACAGGGAGGTAGAGAGGAAAGACAGGGAGGTAGAGAGGAAAGACAGGAGAGGAGAGGAGAGGAAAGACAGGGAGGTAGAGAGGAAAGACAGGGAGGTAGAGAGGAAAGACAGGGAGGTAGAGAGGAAAGACAGGGAGGTAGAGAGGAGGTAGAGAGGAAAGACAGGGAGGTAGAGAGGAAAGACAGGGGAGGTAGGAGGAAAGACAGGGAGGTAGAGAGGAAAGACAGGGAGGTAGAGAGGGGAAGAGACAGGGAGGTAGAGAGGAAAGACAGGGAGGTAGAGAGGAAAGAAAGACAGGGAGGTAGAGAGGAAAGACAGGGAGGTAGAGAGGAAAGACAGGGAGGTAGAGAGGAAAGACAGGGAGGTAGAGAGGAAAGACAGGGAGGAGGAGGGAGAGAGGAAAGACAGGGAGGTGGAGAGGAAGGGAGGTAGAGAGGAAAGACAGGAGGTAGAGAGGAAAGACAGGGAGGTGGAGAGGAAAGGGAGGTAGAGAGGAAAGAGGGAGGTAGAGAGGAAAGACAGGGAGGTAGAGGGAGGTAGAGAGGAAAGACAGGGAGGTAGAGAGGAAAGACAGGGAGGTAGGAGAGGAAAGACAGGGAGGTAGAGAGGAAAGACAGGAGGTAGAGAGGTAGGTAGAGAGGAGAAGAGGAGGTAGAGAGGAAAGACAGGGAGGTAGAGAGGAAAGACAGGGAGGTAGAGAGGAAAGACAGGGTGGAGGTAGAGAGGGAAAGACAGGGAGGTAGAGAGGAAAGACAGGGAGGTAGAGAGAGGGAAGAGAGGAAAGACAGGAGGTAGAGAGGAAAGACAGGGAGAGGAAAGACAGGGAGGTAGAGAGGAAAGACAGGGAGGTAGAGAGGAAAGACAGGGAGGTAGAGAGGAAAGACAGGGGTGAAGGTAGAGAGGAAAGACAGGGAGGTAGAGAGGAAAGACAGGGAGGTAGAGAGGAAAGACAGGGAGGTAGAGAGGAAAGACAGGGAGGTAGAGAGGAAAGACAGGGAGGTAGAGAGGAAAGACAGGGAGGTAGAGAGGAAAGACAGGAGGTAGAGAGGAAAGACAGGGAGGTAGAGAGGAAAGACAGGGGTAGGTAGAGAGGAAAGACAGGGGAGGTAGAGAGAAAGACAGGGAGGTAGAGAGGAAAGACAGGAAGGAAAGACAGGGAGGAGAGGAAAGACAGGGAGAGGAGGAAAGACAGGGAGGTAGAGAGGAAAGACAGGGAGGTAGAGAGGAAAGGGAGGTAGAGAGGAAAGACAGGGAGGTAGAGAGGAAAGACAGGGAGGTAGAGAGGAAAGACAGGGAGGTAGAGAGGAAAGACAGGGAGGTAGAGAGGAAAGACAGGGAGGTAGAGAGGAGGGAGAGTAGAGAGGGAGGTAGAGAGGAAAGACAGGGAGGTAGAGAGGAAAGACAGGGAGGTAGGAAAAGACAGGGAGGTAGAGAGAGGAAAAGACAGGAGGTAGAGAGGAAAGACAGGGAGGTAGAGAGGAAAGACAGGGAGGTAGAGAGGAAAGACAGGGGTAGGTAGAGAGGAAAGACAGGGAGGTAGAGAGGAAAGACAGGGAGGTAGAGAGGAAAGACAGGGAGGTAGAGAGGAAAGACAGGGAGGTAGAGAGGAAAGACAGGGAGGTAGAGAGGAAAGACAGGGGAGGTAGAGAGGAAAGAGGGAGGTAGAGAGGAAAGACAGGGAGGTAGAGAGAAAGACAGGGAGGTAGAGAGGAAAGACAGGGAGGTGGAGAGAGGAAAGACAGGGAGGTAGAGAGGAAAGACAGGGAGGTAGAGAGGAAAGACAGGGAGGTAGAGAGGAAAGACAGGGAGGTAGAGAGGAAAGACAGGGAGGTAGAGAGGAAAGACAGGAGGTAGAGAGGAAAGACAGGGAGGTAGAGAGGAAGGTAGAGAGGAAAGACAGGGAGGTAGAGAGGAAAGACAGGGAGGTAGAGAGGAAAGACAGGGAGGTAGAGAGGAAAAGAGGTAGGGAGGGGAGGTAGAGAGGAAAGACAGGGAGGGAGGGAGGTAGAGAGGAAAGACAGGGAGGTAGAGAGGAAAGACAGGGAGGTAGAGAGGAAAGACAGGGAGGTAGGGAGAGGAAAGACAGGGAGGTAGAGAGGGAAAGACAGGGAGGTAGAGAGGAAAGACAGGGAGGGAGAGGAAGGGAGGTAGAGAGGAAAGACAGGGAGGTAGAGAGGAAAGACAGGGAGGTAGAGAGGAAAGACAGGGAGGTAGAGAGGAAAGACAGGGAGGTAGAGAGGAAAGACAGGAGAGAGAGGAAAGAGGAGGAAAGGTAGAGGGAAAGAGAGGGAGGAGGTAGAGAGGAAGAGACAGGGAGGTAGAGAGGAGGAAGACAGAGGGAGGAGAGAGAAAGACAGGGAGGTAGAGAGGAAAGACAGGGAGGTGGGAGGGAGGTAGAGAGGAAAGACAGGGAGGTAGAGAGGAAAGACAGGGAGGTAGAGAGGAAAGACAGGAGGAAAGGGGAGGTAGAGAGGAAAGACAGGGAGGTAGAGAGGAAAGACAGGGAGGTAGAGAGGAAAGACAGGGAGGTAGAGAGGAAAGACAGGGGAGGTAGAGAGGAAAGACAGGGAGGTAGAGAGGAAAGACAGGGAGGTAGAGAGGAAAGACAGGGAGGTAGAGAGGAAAGACAGGAGGAGGAGAGAGGAAAGACAGAGGAGAGGAAAGACAGGAGAGAGGGGAGGTAGAGAGGAAAGACAGGGAGGTAGAGAGAGAGAAAGACAGGAGGAGGTAGAGAGAAAGACAGGGAGGTAGAGAGGAAAGACAGGGAGGTAGAGAGGAAAGACAGGGAGGTAGAGAGGGAGGGAGGTAGAGAGGAAAGACAGGGAGGTAGATAGGAAAGAGAGGGAGGTAGAGAGGAAAGACAGGGAGGTAGAGAGGAAAGACAGGGAGGTAGAGAGGAAAGACAGGGAGGTAGAGAGGAAAGACAGGGAGGTAGAGAGGGAGAAAGAAAGACAGGAGGTAGAGAGGAAAGACAGGGAGGTAGAGAGGAAAGACAGGGAGGTAGAGAGGAAAGACAGGGAGGTAGAGAGGAAAGACAGGGAGGTAGAGAGGAAAGACGGGGAGGTAGAGAGGAAAGACAGGGAGGTAGAGAGGAAAGACAGGGAGGTAGAGAGACAGAAAGACAGGGAGGTAGAGAGGAAAGAGGGAGGTAGAGAGGAAAGACAGGGGTAGGTAGAGAGGAAAGACAGGGGTAGAGAGGAAAGACAGGGAGGTAGAGAGGAAAGACAGGAGGTAGAGAGGAAAGACAGGGAGGTAGAGAGGAAAGACAGGGAGGTAGAGAGGAAAGACAGGGAGGTGAGAGAGGAAAGACAGGGAGGGAGGTAGAGAGGAAAGACAGGGAGGTAGAGAGGAAAGACAGGGAGGTAGAGAGGGAAAGACAGGGAGGTAGGAGAGGAAGGGAGGTAGAGGAAAGACAGGGAGGTAGAGAGGAAAGACAGGGAGGTAGAGAGAGGAAAGACAGGAAAGTAGAGAGGAAAGACAGGGAGGTAGAGGAGACAGAAAGACAGGGAGGTAGAGAGGAAAGACAGGGAGAGAGAGGAAAGACAGGGAGACAGGGAGGTAGAGAGGAAAGACAGGAGGTAGAGAGGAAAGACAGGGAGGTAGAGAGGAAAGACAGGGAGGTGAGAGGAAAGACAGGAGGTAGAGAGGAAAGACAGGGAGGTAGAGAGGAAAGACAGGGAGGTAGAGAGGAAAGACAGGGAGGTAGAGAGGAAAGACAGGAGAGGAAAGACAGGGAGGTAGAGAGGAAAGACAGGGAGGTAGAGAGGAAAGACAGGGAGGTAGAGAGGAAAGACAGGGAGGTAGAGAGGAAAGACAGGGAGGTAGAGAGACAGGGAGGTAGAGAGGGAAAGACAGGAGGTAGAGGAAAGAGGAGGGAAAGACAGGGAGGTAGAGAAAGGGAGGGAGGTAGAGAGGAAAGACAGGGAGGTAGAGAGGGAGGTAGAGAGGAAAGACAGGGAGGTAGGAGAGGAAAGACAGGGAGGTAGAGAGGAAAGACAGGGAGGTAGAGAGGAAAGACAGGGAGGTAGAGAGGGAAAGACAGGGAGGTAGAGAGGAAAGACAGGGAGGTAGAGGGAGGAAAGACAGGGAGGTAGAGAGGAAAGACAGGGAGGTAGAGAGGAAAGACAGGGAGGTAGAGAGGAAAGACAGGGAGGTAGAGAGGAAAGACAGGGAGGTAGAGAGGAAAGACAGGGAGGTAGAGGGAAAGACAGGGAGGTAGAGAGGAAAGACAGGGAGGTAGAGAGGAAAGACAGGTGGAGAGGAAAGACAGGGAGGTAGAGAGGAAAGACAGGGAGAGAGAGGAAAGACAGGGAGGTAGAGAGGAAAGAGGGGAGGTAGAGAGGAAAGACAGGGAGGTAGAGAGGAAAGACAGGGAGGTGGAGAGGAAAGACAGGGAGGTAGAGAGGAAAGACAGGGAGGTAGAGAGGAAAGACAGGGAGGTAGAGAGGGAAAGACAGGGAGGTAGAGAGGAAAGACAGGGAGGTAGAGAGGAAAGACAGGGAGGTAGAGAGGAAAGACAGGGAGGTAGAGAGGAAAGGGAGGTAGAGAGGAAAGACAGGGAGGTAGAGAGGAAAGACAGGGAGGTAGAGAGGAAAGACAGGGAGGTAGAGAGGAAAGACAGGGAGGTAGAGAGGAAAGACAGGGAGGTAGAGAGAGGAGGTAAGACAGGGAGGTAGAGAGGAAAGACAGGGAGGTAGAGAGGAAAGACAGGGAGGTAGAGAGGAAAGACAGGGAGGTAGAGAGGAAAGACGGGAGGTAGAGAGGAAAGACAGGGAGGTAGAGAGGAAAGACAGGGAGGTAGAGGGAAGAAGGTAGAGAGGAAAGACAGGGAGGTAGAGAGGAAAGACAGGGAGGTAGAGAGGAAAGACAGGGAGGTAGAGAGGAAAGGGAGGTAGAGGGAGGGAGGTAGAGAGGAAAGACAGGGAGGTAGAGAGGAAAGACAGGGAGGTAGAGAGGAGGGAGGTAGAGAGGAAAGACGGGAGGTAGAGAGGAAAGACAGGGAGGTAGAGAGGAAAGACAGGGAGGTAGAGAGGAAAGACAGGGAGGTAGAGAGGGGGAGGGGAGGTAGAGAGGAAAGACAGGGAGGTAGAGAGGAAAGACAGGGAGGTAGAGAGGAAAGACAGGGAGGTAGAGAGAGAAAGACAGGGAGGTAGAGAGGGAAAGACAGGGAGGTAGAGAGAAAGACAGGGAGGTGGAGAGGGAGGGAGGTAGAGAGGAAAGACAGGGAGGTAGAGAGGAAAGACAGGGAGGTAGAGAGGAAAGAGGGGAGGTAGAGAGGAAAGACAGGGAGGTAGAGAGGAAAGACAGGGAGGTAGAGAGGAAAGAGGGAGAGGGAGTAGAGAGGAAAGACAGGGAGGTAGAGAGGAAAGACAGGGAGGTAGAGAGGAAAGAGGGAGAGGTAGAGAGGAAAGACAGGGAGGTAGAGAGGAAAGAGGAGAGAGAGGAAAGACAGGGAGGTAGAGAGGAAAGACAGGGAGGTAGAGAGGAAAGACAGGGAGGTAGAGAGGAAAGACAGGGAGGTAGAGAGGAAAGACAGGGAGGTAGAGAGGAAAGACAGGGAGGTAGAGAGGAAAGACAGGGAGGTAGAGAAAGACAGGGAGGTAGAGAGGAAAGACAGGGAGGTAGAGAGGAAAGACAGGGAGGTAGAGAGGAAAGACAGGGAGGTAGAGAGGAAAGACAGGGAGGAGAGGAAAGACAGGAGGTAGAGAGAAAGACAGGGAGGTAGAGAGGAAAGACAGGGAGGTAGAGAGGAAAGACAGGGAGGTAGAGAGGAAAGACAGGGAGGTAGAGAGGAAAGACAGGGAGGTAGAGAGGAAAGACAGGGGAGGTAGAGAGGAAAGACAGGGAGGTAGAGAGGGGAGGGGAGGTAGAGAGGAAAGACAGGGAGGTAGAGAGGAAAGACGGGGAGGTAGAGAGGAAAGACAGGGAGGTAGAGAGGAAAGACAGGGAGGTAGAGAGGAAAGACAGGGAGGTAGAGAGGAAAGACAGGGAGGTAGAGAGGAAAGACAGGGAGGTAGAGAGGAGGGAGGGGAGGTAGAAAAAGACAGGGAGGTAGAGAGGAAAGACAGGGAGGTAGAGAGGAAAGACAGGGAGGTAGAGAGGAAAGACAGGGAGGTAGAGAGGAAAGACAGGGAGGTAGAGGTAGAGAGGAAAGACAGGGAGGTAGAGAGGAAAGACAGGGAGGTAGAGAGGAAAGACAGGGAGGTAGAGAGGAAAGACAGGGAGGTAGAGAGGAAAGACAGGGAGGTAGAGAGGAAAGACAGGGAGGTAGAGAGGAAAGACAGGGAGGTAGAGAGAGAAAGGAAAGATAGGAGGTAGAGAGGAAAGACAGGGAGGTAGAGAGGAAAGACAGGGAGGTAGAGAGGAAAGACAGGGAGGTAGAGAGGAAAGACAGGGAGAGTAGAGAGGAAAGACAGGGAGGTAGAGAGGAAAGACAGGGAGGTAGAGAGGAAAGACAGGGAGGTAGAGAGGAAAGACAGGGAGGTAGAGAGGAAAGACAGGGAGGTAGAGAGGAAAGACAGGGAGGTAGAGAGGAAAGACAGGGGAGAGAGGAAAGACAGGGAGGTAGAGAGGAAAGACAGGAGGGAGAGAGGTAGAGAGGAAAGACAGGGAGGTAGAGAGGAAAGACAGAGGTAGAGAGGAGGACAGAGGTAGAGAGGAAAGACAGGGAGGTAGAGAGGAAAGACAGGGAGGTAGAGAGGAAAGGGAGGTAGAGAGGAAAGACACAGGGAGGTAGAGGAGGAAGAGACAGGGAGGTAGGGTAGAGAGGAAAGACAGGGAGGTAGAGAGGAAAGACAGGGAGGTAGAGAGGAAAGACAGGGAGGTAGAGAGGAAAGACAGAGGTAGGAAAGACAGGGAGGTAGAGAGGGAAGACAGGGAGGTAGAGAGGAAAGACAGGGAGGTAGGGGAGAAAGACAGGGTAGAGAGGAAAGACAGGGAGAGGTAGAGAGGAAAGACAGGGAGGTAGAGAGGAAAGACAGGGAGGTAGAGAGGAAAGACAGGGAGGAGGAGGAGAGAGAGGAAAGACAGGGAGGTAGAGAGGAAAGACAGGGAGGTAGAGAGGAAAGACAGGGAGGTAAGACAGGGAGGTAGGAGAGACAGGGAGGTAGAGAGGAAAGACAGGGAGGTAGAGAGGAAAGACAGGGAGGTAGAGAGGAAAGACAGGGAGGTAGAGAGGAAAGACAGGGAGGTAGAGAGGAAAGACAGGGAGGTAGAGAGGAAAGACAGGGAGGTAGAGAGGAAAGACAGGGAGGTGGAGAGGAAAGACAGGGAGGTAGGAGGAAAGACAGGGAGGTAGAGAGGAAAGACAGGGAGGTAGAGGAAAGACAGGGAGGTAGAGAGGAAAGACAGGGAGGTAGAGGTAGAGAGGAAAGACAGGGAGGTAGAGAGGAAAGACAGGGAGGTAGAGAGGAAAGACAGGGAGGTAGAGAGGAGACAGGGAGGTAGAGAGGAAAGACAGGGAGGTAGAGAGGAAAGACAGGGAGGTAGAGAGGAAAGACAGGGAGGTAGAGAGGAAAGACAGAGGTAAGACAGGGAGGTAGAGAGGAAAGACAGGGAGGGAAAGACAGGGAGGTAGAGAAAGACAGGGGAGGTAGAGAGGAAAGACAGGGAGGTAGAGAGGGAGGTAGGGGGAAAGGGAGGGAGGTAGAGAGGAAAGACAGGGAGGTAGAGAGGAAAGACAGGGAGGTAGAGAGGAAAGACAGGGAGGTAGAGAGGAAAGACAGGGAGGTAGAGAGGAAAGACAGGGGTAGGAGAGAGAAAGACAGGGAGGTAGAGAGGAAAGACAGGGAGGTAGAGAGGAAAGACAGGGAGGTAGAGAGGAAAGAGGAAAGAGGGAGGTAGAGAGGAAAGACAGGGAGGTAGAGAGGAAAGACAGAGAGGAGAGGAAAGACAGGGAGGTAGAGAGGAAAGACAGGGAGGTAGAGAGGAGACAGGGAGGAAAGACAGGGAGGTAGAGAGGAAAGAGAGGTAGAGAGGAAAGACAGGGAGGTAGAGAGGAAAGACAGGGAGGTAGAGAGGAAAGACAGGGAGGTAGAGAGGAAAGACAGGGAGGTAGAGAGGAAAGACAGGGAGGTAGAGAGGAAAGACAGGGAGGTAGAGAGGAAAGAGGAAAGACAGGGAGGTAGAGAGAAAGACAGGGAGGTAGAGAGGAAAGACAGGGAGGTAGAGAGGAAAGACAGGGAGGTAGAGAGGAAAGACAGGGAGGTAGAGAGGAAAGACAGGGAGGTAGAGAGGAAAGACAGGGAGGTAGAGAGGAAAGACAGGGAGGTAGAGAGGAAAGACAGGGGGTAGGTAGAGAGGAAAGACAGGGAGGTAGAGAGGAAAGACAGGGAGGTAGAGGGAGGGGAGGTAGAGAGGAAAGACAGGGAGGTAGAGAGGAAAGACAGGGAGGTAGAGAGGGAAAGACAGGGAGGTAGAGAGGAAAGACAGGGAGGTAGAGAGGAAAGACAGGAGGTAGAGGAAAGACAGGGAGGTAGAGAGGAAAGACAGGGAGGTGGAGAGGAAAGACAGGGAGGTAGAGAGGAGACAGGGAGGTAGAGAGGAAAGACAGGAGGTAGAGAGGAAAGACAGGGGAGGTAGAGAGGAAAGACAGGGAGGTAGAGAGGAAAGACAGGGAGGTAGAGAGGAAAGACAGGGAGGTAGAGAGGAAAGACAGGGAGGTAGAGAGGAAGGAAAGACAGGGAGGTAGAGAGAAAGACAGGGGTAGAGAGGAAAGACAGGAGGTAGAGGTAGGAAAGACAGGGAGGTAGAGAGGAAAGACAGGGAGGTAGAGAGGAAAGACAGGGGAGGTAGAGAGGAAAGACAGGGAGGTAGAGAGGAAAGACAGGAGGTAGAGAGGAAAGACAGGGAGGTAGAGAGGAAAGACAGGGAGGTAGAGAGAGGAAAGACAGGGAGGTAGAGAGGAAAGACAGGGAGGTAGAGAGGAAAGACAGGGAGGTAGAGAGGAAAGACAGGGAGGTAGAGAGGAAAGACAGGGAGGTAGAGAGGAAAGACAGGGAGGTAGAGAGGAAAGACAGGGAGGTAGAGAGGAAAGACAGGGAGGTAGAGAGGAAAGACAGGGAGGTAGAGAGGAAAGACAGGGAGGTAGAGAGGAAAGACAGGGAGGTAGAGAGGAAAGACAGGGAGGTAGAGAGGAAAGACAGGGAGGTAGAGAGGAAAGACAGGGAGGTAGAGAGGAAAGACAGGGAGGTAAGACAGGGAGGTAGAGAGGAAAGACAGGGAGGTAGAGAGGAAAGACAGGGAGGTAGAGAGGAAAGACAGGGAGGTAGAGAGGAAAGACGGGGAGGGAGGTAGAGAGGAAAGACAGGGAGGTAGAGAGGAAAGACAGGGAGGTAGAGAGGAAAGACAGGGAGGTAGAGAGGAAAGACAGGAGGTAGAGAGGAAAGACAGGGAGGTAGAGAGGAAAGACGGGAGGTAGAGAGGAAAGACAGGAGGTAGAGGGAGGAAAGACAGGGAGGGAGGTAGAGAGGAAAGACAGGGAGGTAGAGAGGAAAGACAGGGAGGTAGAGAGGAAAGACAGGGAGGTAGAGAGGAGACAGGGAGGTAGAGAGGAAAGACAGGGAGGTAGAGAGGAAAGACAGGGAGGTAGAGAGGAAAGACAGGGAGGTAGAGAGGAAAGACAGGGAGGTAGAGAGGAAAGACAGGAGGTAGAGAGGAAAGACAGGGAGGTAGAGAGGAAAGACAGGGAGGTAGAGAGGAAAGACAGACGGAGGTAGAGAGAGGAAAGGAAAGACAGGGAGGTAGAGAGGAAAGACGGGGAAAGAAAGAGGGGAGGTAGAGAGGAAAGACAGGGAGGTAGAGAGGAAAGACAGGGAGGTAGAGAGGGAGGGAGGTAGAGAGGAAAGACGGGGAGGGAGGTAGAGAGGAAAGACAGGGAGGTAGAGAGGAAAGACAGGGAGGTAGAGAGGAAAGACAGGGAGGTAGAGAGGGAGGGAGGTAGAGAGGAAAGACAGGGAGGTAGATAGGAAAGACAGGGAGGTGGAGAGGAAAGACAGGGAGGTAGAGAGGAAAGACAGGGAGGTAGAGAGGAAAGACAGGGAGGTAGAGAGGAAAGAGAGGGAGGTGGAGAGGAAAGACAGGGAGGTAGAGAGGAAAGACAGGGAGGTGGAGAGGAAAGATAGGGAGGTAGAGAGGAAAGACAGGGAGGTAGAGAGGGAGGTAGAGAGTAAAGACAGGGAGGTAGAGAGGGAGGTAGAGAGGAAAGACAGGGAGGTAGAGAGGAAAGACGGGGAGGTAGAGGGGAAAGACAGGGAGGTAGAGAGGAAAGACAGGGAGGTAGAGAGGAAAGACAGGGAGGTGGAGAGGAAAGACAGGGAGGTGGAGAGGAAAGACAGGGAGGTAGAGAGGAAAGACAGGGAGGAAAGACAGGGAGGTAGAGAGGAAAGACGGGGAGGTAGAGAGGAAAGACAGGGAGGTAGAGAGGAAAGAGAGGGAGGTAGACAGGGAGGTAGAGAGGAAAGACAGGGAGGTAGAGAGGGAGGTAGAGAGGAATGACAGGGAGGTAGAGAGGAAAGACAGGGAGGTAGAGAGGAAAGAGAGGGAGGTAGACAGGGAGGTAGAGAGGAAAGACAGGGAGGTAGAGAGGAAAGACAGGGAGGTAGAGAGGAAAGACAGGGAGGTAGAGAGGAAAGACAGGGAGGTAGAGAGGGAGGTAGAGAGGAAAGACAGGGAGGTAGAGAGGAAAGACGGGGAGGTAGAGAGGAAAGACAGGGAGGTAGAGAGGAAAGAGAGGGAGGTAGAGAGGAAAGACAGGGAGGTAGAGAGGAAAGACAGGGAGGTGGAGAGGAAAGACAGGGAGGTAGAGAGGAAAGACAGGGAGGTAGAGAGGAAAGAGAGGGAGGTAGAGAGGAAAGACGGGGAGGTAGAGAGGAAAGACAGGGAGGTAGAGAGGAAAGACAGGGAGGTAGACAGGGAGGTAGAGAGAAAAGACAGGGAGGTGGAGAGGAAAGACAGGGAGGTAGAGAGGAAAGACAGGGAGGTAGAGAGGAAAGAGAGGGAGGTAGAGAGGAAAGACGGGGAGGTAGAGAGGAAAGACAGGGAGGTAGAGAGGAAAGACAGGGAGGTGGAGAGGAAAGACAGGGAGTTAGAGAGGAAAGACAGGGAGGTAGAGAGGAAAGAGAGGGAGGTAGAGAGGAAAGACGGGGAGGTAGAGAGGAAAGACAGGGAGGTAGAGAGGAAAGAGAGGGAGGTAGACAGGGAGGTAGAGAGGAAAGACAGGGAGGTAGAGAGGAAAGAGAGGGAGGTAGACAGGGAGGTAGAGAGGAAAGACAGGGAGGTAGAGAGGAAAGACAGGGAGGTAGAGAGGAAAGATAGGGAGGTAGAGAGGGAGGGATGTAGAGAGGAAAGAGAGGGAGACAGGAGAGGGAGAGGGAGAAAGAGTTGGGGGAAGAGAGAAAAGAGAGGGAGGAAGAGAGTGCGGTAGAAATGAAAGAGCGAGGTTGTGCAGTCAGTCGATACAAAGTGTGTTTGGGAAGGTTTATGAGCAAATGGCCATCGAGTCCCTGTCACACTCTGACGGTTATTAGCATTATTTGTTATCATGATTTTCTCACAATAGATGTTTCCCTTTCTCTGACAACGAAAGAAGCATAGTTTTGCTGTCCTATGTCCGTTCTCTCGGTTCTCTCTCTTCTCACTGCCTCTGTGGTTGTTATGATACTATGGCCTTGGTCAGGAGGTCACAGTGGATTGTTGGATTAACTATGTATAATTCTTCTTCTCCTCCTTCACTATCCCCCTTTCAATTCTTCTATTCACTCTCCTCCTTGTTACTCCCCCGGTCCTCTTTTCTTTTGGCCTTGCTTTTCTTTCCATATATTTACGTGTTTATCTCCAATTGTGGTTTTCCTATTGTGTCTTGACCCCCCCCCCCCCCCCACCCCCCGATACTGTCTGTCTGTCTGTCTGTCTGTCTGTCTCCCTCCTTCCCTCCCCAGCGTTGAAGGACGACCGTTTCCAGATGGTTCTCTTCACACCCCGCCTGGTGCGCATCACCCTCACCAACGTGAGCGTGTCGGATGAGGGCGGCTACTTCTGCCAGCTCTACACCGACGACACCCACCACCAAGTGGCCACGCTATCCGTGTCCGTCCCTCCCGACACCCCCACGGTGGAGGTGAGGCAGGAGGCCATGGAGGGGGGCGAGGTGGAGCTCACCTGCCTGTCGCCGCGCAGCAAGCCCCCCGCCACGCTGCGCTGGATCAGGGACCGCCGGGAGATACCAGGTCTGTCCGTCCTTTGACGATCTATCACTATGTCGCTCTGTCATTCTATCTATCAGTATCTGTCTGTCTGACTCTGTCTTTGTTCAGTCATACCTCTCTCTCTGCCTCTCGCTCTCTCTGTTCACTTCCTGCATTCCCTATCTATCCACCTGCCTGTCCCTGTGTCAGTCTATCCATCTATCTTTCTCAAACTCCATCATACTCTCTCCTTTTCTGTCCAGCCTTCTACCTCCCTCTTTACTCCCCGTCTGATAAGACTTCCATCCAGCTATCACTCTCTTTATTTTATTTTATCTCTTTATTTTATCTGTCCTTCTGTCCATCTCTTTCTGTCTGTTTGTCTATCCCTCTCTGTGTGTCTGTCCCGCTGTTATACCCTCCACCTCTCTCTGTGTGTCTGTCCTGTTATACCCTCCACCTCTCTCTGTGTGTCTGTCCTGTTATACCCTCCACCTCTCTCTGTGTGTCTGTCCTGTTATACCCTCCACCTCTCTCTGTGTGTCTGTCCTGTTATACCCTCCACCTCTCTCTGTGTCTGTCCTGTTATACCCTCCACCCCTCTCTGTGTGTCTGTCCTGTTATACCCTCCACCTCTCTCTGTGTGTCTGTCCCGCTGTTATACCCTCCACCCCTCTCTGTGTGTCTGTCCTGTTATACCCTCCACCTCTCTCTGTGTGTCTGTCCTGTTATACCCTCCACCTCTCTCTGTGTGTCTGTCCTGTTATACCCTCCACCTCTCTCTGTGTGTCTGTCCCGCTGTTATACCCTCCACCTCTCTCTGTGTGTCTGTCCCGCTGTTATACCCTCCACCTCTCTCTGTGTGTCTGTCCCGCTGTTATACCCTCCACCTCTCTCTGTGTGTCTGTCCCGCTGTTATACCCTCCACCTCTCTCTGTGTGTCTGTCCTGTTATACCCTCCACCTCTCTCTGTGTGTCTGTCCTGTTATACCTCCACCTCTCTCTGTGTGTCTGTCCCGCTGTTATACCCTCCACCTCTCTCTGTGTGTCTGTCCTGTTATACCCTCCACCTCTCTCTGTGTGTCTGTCCTGTTATACCCTCCACCTCTCTCTGTGTGTCTGTCCCGCTGTTATACCCTCCACCTCTCTCTGTGTGTCTGTCCTGTTATACCCTCCACCTCTCTCTGTGTGTCTGTCCCGCTGTTATACCCTCCACCTCTCTCTGTGTGTCTGTCCTGTTATACCCTCCACCTCTCTCTGTGTGTCTGTCCCGCTGTTATACCCTCCACCTCTCTCTGTGTGTCTGTCCCGCTGTTATACCCTCCACCTCTCTCTGTGTGTCTGTCCCGCTGTTATACCCTCCACCTCTCTCTGTGTGTCTGTCCCGCTGTTATACCCTCCACCTCTCTCTGTGTGTCTGTCCTGTTATACCCTCCACCTCTCTCTGTGTGTCTGTCCTGTTATACCCTCCACCTCTCTCTGTGTGTCTGTCCCGCTGTTATACCCTCCACCTCTCTCTGTGTGTCTGTCCTGTTATACCCTCCACCTCTCTCTGTGTGTCTGTCCTGTTATACCCTCCACCTCTCTCTGTGTGTCTGTCCTGTTATACCTTCCACCTCTCTCTGTGTGTCTGTCCTGTTATACCCTCCACCTCTCTCTGTGTGTCTGTCCCGCTGTTATACCCTCCACCTCTCTCTGTGTGTCTGTCCTGTTATACCCTCCACCTCTCTCTGTGTGTCTGTCCTGTTATACCCTCCACCTCTCTCTGTGTGTCTGTCCTGTTATACCCTCCACCTCTCTCTGTGTGTCTGTCCTGTTATACCCTCCACCTCTCTCTGTGTCTGTCCTGTTATACCCTCCACCCCTCTCTGTGTGTCTGTCCTGTTATACCCTCCACCTCTCTCTGTGTGTCTGTCCCGCTGTTATACCCTCCACCCCTCTCTGTGTGTCTGTCCTGTTATACCCTCCACCTCTCTCTGTGTGTCTGTCCTGTTATACCCTCCACCTCTCTCTGTGTGTCTGTCCTGTTATACCCTCCACCTCTCTCTGTGTGTCTGTCCCGCTGTTATACCCTCCACCTCTCTCTGTGTGTCTGTCCCGCTGTTATACCCTCCACCTCTCTCTGTGTGTCTGTCCCGCTGTTATACCCTCCACCTCTCTCTGTGTGTCTGTCCTGTTATACCCTCCACCTCTCTCTGTGTGTCTGTCCCGCTGTTATACCCTCCACCTCTCTCTGTGTGTCTGTCCTGTTATACCCTCCACCCCTCTCTGTGTGTCTGTCCTGTTATACCCTCCACCTCTCTCTGTGTGTCTGTCCCGCTGTTATACCCTCCACCCCTCTCTGTGTGTCTGTCCTGTTATACCCTCCACCTCTCTCTGTGTGTCTGTCCTGTTATACCCTCCACCTCTCTCTGTGTGTCTGTCCCGCTGTTATACCCTCCACCTCTCTCTGTGTGTCTGTCCTGTTATACCCTCCACCTCTCTCTGTGTGTCTGTCCCGCTGTTATACCCTCCACCTCTCTCTGTGTGTCTGTCCCGCTGTTATACCCTCCACCTCTCTCTGTGTGTCTGTCCCGCTGTTATACCCTCCACCTCTCTCTGTGTGTCTGTCCCGCTGTTATACCCTCCACCTCTCTCTGTGTGTCTGTCCTGTTATACCCTCCACCTCTCTCTGTGTGTCTGTCCTGTTATACCCTCCACCTCTCTCTGTGTGTCTGTCCCGCTGTTATACCCTCCACCTCTCTCTGTGTGTCTGTCCTGTTATACCCTCCACCTCTCTCTGTGTGTCTGTCCTGTTATACCCTCCACCTCTCTCTGTGTGTCTGTCCCGTTATACCCTCCACCTCTCTCTGTGTGTCTGTCCTGTTATACCCTCCACCTCTCTCTGTGTGTCTGTCCCGCTGTTATACCCTCCACCTCTCTCTGTGTGTCTGTCCTGTTATACCCTCCACCTCTCTCTGTGTGTCTGTCCTGTTATACCCTCCACCTCTCTCTTTTTTCCCTCTTTCTTTTGTGTCTCTTGTTCCTATCCCATCTCTCTATCTTAATCTCTAACTCAGCACTCTGTCCTTTCCCTCACTCCTCTTCTCTTCACCCCTCTTCCTCTCCTCCCCCTCTTCCTCTTATCTCTCTCTCTGTCGCCTACTTCCATGCCATGTTCACAAAGATGTCTGTCCCCTGATGTGACAAGGTTATGTAGGAAGCGGCGTGGGCTGATGCGTGGGGCCCACAGCAGACAGCCCTGTTTTTTGTTCTGCTCTGTAGTGCTGTGGAGCGGGCCCTGCCCTGAGTCAAATACAGTGTGACATTAAAGGTTAGGCTCCAGATCCTGATGGATAGAATGTCTCAGTAATTAAGACAGTATCTCCCCGCCCTCATCTTACGCTTCAATTGGGCCTGCTTCAGTTCACTCAGCTGAAATAATTGAAAACTCAGCGTGGTGTTAGTTATTGTCATATTTTCACGTGACCGCGAGGCCTTAGTTTGGGCCACCAGCATCCCTCCTCTTCCTCCTCCTCATCTTCCGCTGCCTCATTTGGAGTCTTTTAAAATATTTTTAATCGCATCTCACGCTCTCTTTATCTTCCTTTTATGTCTGAGCCTGTCCAGATCCCTCTCTCCTCTTCTCCTTGTCATCTATCATGCCCGTCTCACTCTCTCCATGTGTCCTTCTCCCTTCGCTCTTCTCTCTTTCTTCCTTCGCCAGCTCCTTTTCCTTCCCTCCTCGTCCTCTGTCTGATGTGCTCCCTCCCTCCCTCCCTTCTCTAGGTGTGGTGTCCCAGCAGGAAAATGGGAAGACAGTGAGTGTGTCCAGCACCATCCGTCTCCCTGTGGAGAGAAAAGACAACGGGGCAGCGGTCAGCTGTGAGGCATCCCACCCCGCCCTGGGGGGGCAGAAGAGGGTCCGCCACTACCGCCTCGACGTCTACTGTGAGTGACTGGTCAGCCACCGAGGGTTACCGTGGCAACACACTGAAGCTGTATCACCGTCATTTCTGATGGTCACGACTCATTTGTGCTTGGTGTCTGGGGTGGTCAACCCTTCTGTTGTAAATGACTTATCAACTCACCATTTCTGAGTTTGATCAACATTTTTCTGCCTTTTAGATCTGCATAATGAGTGTCGCTGCCAAACTGTTGCTGCTTAAATGGCCCTGCATGGCTTTCACAGCAACACGTATGAATATCTCCTCAGATGTGTCTGTTCACTGTAGCCATTAACAAAGCAGCAGCTGTTTCACCCTGAGGGATGTTATGATAACAGAACCGCCAACCGTCACTTTTGATTGGTTACCATGGTAACCATTCCTTCCTCCTCTCTCCCCAGTTGCCCCCACAGTGAGGATCATTCCTCCCCCTGGCATCCTCCGAGAGGGAGACTCTCTCAGCCTCACCTGTTCCATCACTGGCAACCCGCTGTGAGTGTGTGTGTGTGTGTGTGTGTGTGTTGTGTATGTACACACATTCATGAGATGTTTGATTGGTTTGTGCATTTGCTGTCTATGTATATTGTGCTCACACTACAGCTGTTTGGAGTATTCGGAGCTGAGACATTCTCTGGATAAAGTGTCTGAGGAGGCTGTAACAAGCCCCTTGTTAGACACTGTGATGTGTTTGTTGTGCATGTGTGTTTCTGAGGCAACTGAAGCCTCTTCATTAAGCTCTATAAAAACTGGTTTGTGTGTGTATGTGCTCGTGTGTGTTTGTTTGTGTGTGTGGTGAGTAAAACCATAGTAAAGCCCCACAATAAAGCCAGGCTGAGGAGCCAGTATGTGTGGCCCAGTGAGGATCAGTAACAGCCGGCTGGGGACAGTGACATGAGAGATGTGGCTGTGGTGATCGATCCACCGGACTGCCCCTGCCTCATCTCACACTGGGGTGACCTCACCACACTCTCCTTTACACCCCCGGTACCCCCATCACTCTCAAGCCCCGGACAAACTTCCTGTTAACCGTTCATCACCAATTCATTACACTGCCTGTCTTTGTTGGAGGGGTGTGCTTATTAAAGTGTGTGTGTGTGTGTGTGTGTGTGTGTGTGTGTGTGTGTGTGTGTGTGTGTGTGTGTGTGTGTGTGTGTGTGTGTGTGTGTGTGTGTGTGTGTGTGTGTGTGGATGAGCAGGGGGTTAATTAGATGCTTCCTGGGGGATTAGGGTGTAGATGAGCTGGGATTGTAATCTGGCCAGGGTGGGATGAGAGGGACAGCCAGCACAGCACAGAGGATGCACATACACACAGGGCTTTGTGTGAGATTGTGTGGTGTGTCTGTGTGTGTTCGTTGTTTCATGTAATCCAATAATCTTTAGTCTCAGTCGCCTTCTGTCTCACTTTTCTTTGTCTTTCATGTCTCCTCTTTCTCTCCGTCCTCCTGTCTTACTCTGCCTCTCCCTCTCTCTTCTCTCCCCCATAAATCTCTGTCTATCTCCTTCCCTGGCTCTCTCCTCCCATGTCCCGCTTTTCCTCTCTCCATCTGACACAAAATCTTTCTTTGCTCCCTCTCCTCTCCTTCTCTCTCTCTGTCCATAAATCTCCCCAATTCTTTTCTGTCATGCTGTCTTCCTCTCCCTTGGTCTAATTTAAAATCTCTCTCACTCCCTCCTCGCATTTTATTTCCCATAACCTCCCTCTCCCTCCACCTCTGTCTTATTTTTATACTGTATTATCTTTTCTCTCTTTCTTCTCCCTATCCCCTCTTGCTCCCCTCGTTTCTCCCCCTCTCTATCTAATTCTCTTACACTTTCCACTCCCTCTTCTTTCTCTCTTTTACTCTCTTTTCCTCACTCTCCCTCCCTCCCTCCTCTCCCTCTCTTCTTTCTCTCTCTGCAGGCCTAGGGATGTCCAGTGGACTAGGATTAATGACACCTTACCTGAGAGGGCGGAGATCTCTGGCCCCACCCTCCAAGTGGCCCGTCTCAGCCAATCACACAACGGGACCTACCTGTGTCAGGCGCAGAACAACTACGGCCGTGCAGCTGACCACTACACGCTGCTGGTGTACGGTGAGCCACCGTCGCCATAACAACCACTGCCTTGCGGCGAGAAGTTGCCCTAAGGCACAGATCTAGGATTACCCTCCATATCCTCCGAATCCATTCACCGTCCAATCCTAGCGTAACTTTTGGAATGAGACACCAGAAGCGTATCACAGACACAGATGTAGACATCAAAAGCGTGAGTCACTTCATCAGTTGTTTATGCTTCACAGATGTGAGAGTGCGAGGGGGTCGGGCTAGGGGTTGAGTTGTTAACTCAGCATCTGTAGTCAGTGTACCCCATGGGTGTGGCCCCCTAGTGGTTACTCCTTTCACTGCAGCCTTCACATCTGAAGATCAGAGAGAGTGTAGGCGGAGGAGACAGAGGCGGGTGGTTGCGTAACATTTTGGGTTGCCTTAGGCTGCGCCCCCTCATACTCCCCCCTTCCCCTCCTCCCTTAATTCCCTCCCTCCTTACCCTCTCCTGAGCAGTGGCGGCGGGTGGCAGGAGCGGCAGGCATCAAACAACACTAACTATCCTCCGTTGAGAGAGGAGGTGGGTGGGAATGCCACCTTTCATCTAGCCAGAGCAGCCATCGTCAGCCACCACCAGAGCTAAAGCCACACTCTCTCTCTCACTGTGCAACACAAGTATGCCTGGCTTTCAAGTACGTCCACGCTTCAAGAAAATGCCCTTCTCTTCCTTGGTCTCTATTGTCTGTCTCCTAGAATGGTTCTTCTTCCTTGGTCTCTATTGTCTGTCTCCTAGAATGGTTCTTCTTCCTTGGTCTCTATTGTCTGTCTCCTAGAATGGTTCTTCTTCCTTGGTCTCTATCGTCTGTCTCCTAGAATGGTTCTTCTTCCTTGGTCTCTATTGTCTGTCTCCTAGAATGGTTCTTCTTCCTTGGTCTCTATTGTCTGTCTCCTAGAATGGTTCTTCTTCCTTGGTCTCTATCATCTGTCTCCTAGAATGGTTCTTCTTCCTTGGTCTCTATCGTCTGTCTCCTAGAATGGTTCTTCTTCCTTGGTCTCTATCGTCTGTCTCCTAGAATGGTTCTTCTTCCTTGGTCTCTATCATCTGTCTCCTAGAATGGTTCTTCTTCCTTGGTCTCTATCGTCTGTCTCCTAGAATGGTTCTTCTTCCTTGGTCTCTATCGTCTGTCTCCTAGAATGGTTCTTCTTCCTTGGTCTCTATTGTCTGTCTCCTAGAATGGTTCTTCTTCCTTGGTCTCTATCGTCTGTCTCCTAGAATGGTTCTTCTTCCTTGGTCTCTATTGTCTGTCTCCTAGAATGGTTCTTCTTCCTTGGTCTCTATCTTCCGTCTCCTAGAATGGTCCTCCTTTTTCTGGCTCTTCGTTCATTCTCCTTCTTGTTTATGTTTCCCTTCCTCTCTCTGTCAACCAATCATATTCCTTCTTTCTTTCACTACCCTCTTTCCTCCTGTTTTTCTCTTTCTATATATCTTACCCCACTCCTTCTCTCTAAATGTCTATATATCTTACCCCACTCCTTCTCTCTAAATGTCTATATATCTTACCCCACTCCTTCTCTCTAAATGTCTATATATCTTACCCCACTCCTTCTCTCTAAATGTCTATATAAATCTTACTTACCCCACTCCTTCTCTCTAAATGTCTATATATCTTACCCCACTCCTTCTCTCTAAATGTCTATATATCTTACCCCACTCCTTCTCTCTAAATGTCTATATATCTTTCCCCACTCCTTCTCTCTAAATGTCTATATATCTTACCCCACTCCTTCTCTCTAAATGTCTATATATCTTACCCCACTCCTTCTCTCTAAATGTCTATATATCTTACCCCACTCCTTCTCTCTAAATGTCTATATATCTTACCCCACTCCTTCTCTCTAAATGTCTATATATCTTACCCCACTCCTTCTCTCTAAATGTCTATATATCTTACCCCACTCCTTCTCTCTAAATGTCTATATATCTTTCCCCACTCCTTCTCTCTAAATGTCTATATATCTTACCCCACTCCTTCTCTCTAAATGTCTATATATCTTACCCCACTCCTTCTCTCTAAATGTCTAAATATCTATATAAATCTTACCCCACTCCTTCTCTCTAAATGTCTATATATCTTACCCCACTCCTTCTCTCTAAATGTCTATATATCTTACCCCACTCCTTCTCTCTAAATGTCTATATATCTTACCCCACTCCTTCTCTCTAAATGTCTATATATCTTACCCTAAATGTCTACTCCTTCTCTCTAAATGTCTATATATCTTACCCCACTCCTTCTCTCTAAATGTCTATATATCTTACCCCACTCCTTCTCTCTAAATGTCTATATATCTTTCCCCACTCCTTCTCTCTAAATGTCTATATATCTTTCCCCACCCTTCTCTCTAAATGTCTATATATCTTTCCCCACTTCTCTCTAAATGTCTATATATCTTTCCCCACTCCTTCTCTCTAAATGTCTATATATCTTTCCCCTACTTACCTTCTCTCTAAATGTCTATATATCTTTCCCCACTCCTTCTCTCTAAATGTCTATATATCTTACCCCACTCCTTCTCTCTAAATGTCTATATATCTTACCCCACTCCTTCTCTCTAAATGTCTATATATCTTACCCCACTCCTTCTCTCTAAATGTCTATATATCTTACCCCACTCCTTCTCTCTAAATGTCTATATATCTTTCCCCACTCCTTCTCTCTAAATGTCTATATATCTTTCCCCACTCCTTCTCTCTAAATGTCTATATATCTTACCCCACTCCTTCTCTCTAAATGTCTATATATCTTACCCCACTACTTCTCTCTAAATGTCTATATATCTTACCCCACTCCTTCTCTCTAAATGTCTATATATCTTTCCCCACTCCTTCTCTCTAAATGTCTATATATCTTTCCCCACTCCTTCTCTCTAAATGTCTATATATCTTACCCCACTACTTCTCTCTAAATGTCTATATATCTTACCCCACTCCTTCTCTCTAAATGTCTATATATCTTTCCCCACTCCTTCTCTCTAAATGTCTATATATCTTTCCCCACTCCTTCTCTCTAAATGTCTATATATCTTTCCCCACTCCTTCTCTCTAAATGTCTATATATCTTACCCCACTCCTTCTCTCTAAATGTCTATATATCTTATCCTCTCTTTGTTCTCTCTCCTCCTCTCTCTCTCTCTCTCTCTCTCTCTCTCTGCTTACCTCCTCCTACTTTTCTCACCTTGGCAGTAGTTTGCCATCTTTTCTGGGTGTACTATAGTTCAGAGCTCTTTGGAGGGTTCCTGTCTTTTTCATTCCAAGAGGGACAGAGAGTGGGGGAGAAGAAGTAGGGAGAGAGGTCTAAGCCAGGTTAGTGTTCAGTTAGGGGCTTGCCCAAGTTGGATAAGCCACCCTTGCCTCTGGAAATCCCAAGGTGCACTGGGGTGGGGGGCCTGACAGGGCAAGGCTAAAACAGCTCACTATGACAGATCTGAAAAACGACCCCTCACACTGTCAACCAGCTCCCAGAGTTATCTAGTGTCTGATGTGGCCATGAAGCGCAAAATCAGGACAAAACAGAGGCCAATTTGTTGCAGGAGCTTTGAAAAGCAGAGAGAGGGCGAGAGGTTGGTGAGTCTCTGCGTAGCCAGGTCCAATGCCGCAAAATCTTTATTCAACAGGTGTGTGTGTGTGTGTGTGTGTGTGTGTGTGTGTGTGTGTGTGTGTGTGTGTGTGTGTGTGTGTGTGTGTGTGTGAGAATGTGGATGTGCATGCGCATTATACATGTGCACGTGTCAAGCTCCCACGTACGTATATAGTATAGATATGAGGTTTTGTTTTGGGTGAACTGAATGCACAAGGGAGCCTGTACTCATCAGATTGTTGTTAGTCTGGATGGAGCGTTGGTTGGTTGCAGTCACCACCATTGTTAAGGAGCAAGATGGTGGTGGGATGGCGGTGGTCTGGTGGGATGGAGTGGTTGTGGTGAGATGGCGTGGTGGGGGTGCTGTGGGATGGCGTGGTGGCAGTGTGGTGGGATAACGTGGTGGCGGTGTGGTGGGATGACGTGGCGGCGGTGTGGTGGGATGGCGGTGTGGTGGGATGGCGTGGCGGCGGTGTGGTGGGATGGAGGTGTGGTGGGATGGTGTGGCGGCGGTGTGGTGGGATGGCGGTGTGGTGGGATGGCGTGGCGGCGTGGTGGGATGGAGTGGCGGCGATGTGGTGGGATGGCGTGGTGGTGGGATGGCATGGTGTGGTGGGACGGCGTTGTGGTGGGATGGCATGGTGTGGTGGGATGGCCTGGTGGTGTGATGGCATGGTGTGGTGGGATGGCGTGGTGATGTGGTGGTGGGATGGCATGGTGTGGTGGGATGGCGTTGTGGTGGGATGGCGTGGTGGTGGTGTGTTGGGATGGCGTTGTGGTGGGATGGTGTGGTGGGATGGCATTGTGGTGGTGGTGTGGTGGGATGGCGTTGTGGTGGGATGGTGTGGTGGGATGGCATTGTGGTGGTGGTGTGGTGGGATGGCGTTGTGGTGGGATGGCGTGGTGGTGGTGTGTTGGGATGGCGTTGTGATGGGATGGCGTGGTGGTGGGATGGCATGGTGTGGTGGGATGGCATTGTGGTGGTGGTGTGGTGGGATGGCATTGTGGTGGTGGTGTGGTGGTGGGATGGCGTTGTGGTGGGATGGCGTGGTGGTGGTGTGTTGGGATGGCGTTGTGATGGGATGGCGTGGTGGTGGGATGGCATGGTGTGGTGGGATGGCGTTGTGGTGGGATGGCATGGTGTGGTGGGATGGCGTTGTGGTGGGATGGCGTTGTGGTGGTGTGGTGGGATGGCGTGGTGGTGGGATGGCGTGGTGGTGGTGTGTTGGGATGGCGTTGTGATGGGATGGCGTGGTGGTGGGATGGCATGGTGTGGTGGGATGGCGTTGTGGTGGGATGGCATGGTGTGGTGGGATGGCGTTGTGGTGGGATGGCGGTGTGGTGGGATGGTGGTGGTGTTGCTGGTAGAGCTCAGAGGAGAATGCTACTGATTGTCTCTGCAACGCCCTGAGGGTCTGCTTACAGTATGTCATTCAACTGAGCTGCTGTGATGAAATGGAATGCTGTAAGCCAATAAAGCCCATTAGAACTGAATTTTGAGAGTGTTGGAGATGGATGGAGGAGAGAGAGAGAGAATAGACAGGAGGAAAGAAAAGGGTAGAGGGATGAATACAGAGATATATTTGTGGGGGAAGATGAGTGCAGTGGTTAGGGTAATGAGCTAAGTCACAAATTAAAATATACCTCTATTTATTGAATGACTAAATAAAAAGAGAGGGAGGGTGAGAGAGAGGGTGGGAGGTTAGGAGAGTGTGAGGGAGGAGGGTTAGGAGAGGGTGAGGGAGGGGGTTAGGAGAGGGTGAGGGAGGGGGTTAGGAGAGGGTGAGGGAGGTTAGGAGAGGGTGAGGGAGGGGTTGTGAGGGAGGGTGGTTAGGAGAGGGAGGGGGTTGTGAGCGAGGGTGGTTAGGAGAGGGGGAGGGGCAGGAGAAACAGCAAAGATTAGGTGAAAAACCTGAATCCCAGGTGGTGTATTCCCCCTTGTGGCTCTGCACAGTCTTCTAATGACAGTGACAAAGTCAATGTAGTGTAGGTTGTGACCAAATCAATGTGGAGCAGCGGTAAGGGACGAGGCCTTCTGACCAGCGGCTAGATGACATTTAGCCTTGTGTTGTGAGTGACGCATAGCTTTACTACAGCACCGGAACAGAAAAACACACACAGGGAATATTCAATCATACGTGAGTGTTTTATCTCTCTAGTTTAAGGAATGATATTTGAGAGAAATGTTGTTAACAACAACTTCAACATGCAAATGGGAAAACAGCCGTGAATATAGGTGTCTGAGTGGCGAGTGTACAGAATAACAATATGATAGGAGAATGCCTGGCGGTGTGCTGACTGGCTGTACAGCCGCATAGTAAATCAGCTTTAGAGAGAGAGAGGGTGCTCATAGAGGAGTGGAATAGGAAAAGGAACAAGGGAATGTGGAAGCGTAATGAAAGAGTGCGTGGGAGAGAGGAGAGTGATTAAGGTTGAGGTGGATCGCCTCTGAGGGAAAGAAGGGAGATTTGAGTAGAGAGAGGAGAGGATGTTGGAGGAGAGAGGAGAGGATGTTGGAGGAGAGAGGAGAGGATGTTGGAGGAGAGAGGAGAGGATGTTGGAGGAGAGAGGAGATGATGTTGGAGGAGAGAGGAGAGGATGTTGGAGGAGAGAGGAGAGGATGTTGGAGGAGAGAGGAGATGATGTTGGAGGAGAGAGGAGAGGATGTTGGAGGAGAGAGGAGAGGATGTTGGAGGAGAGAGGAGAGGATGTTGGAGGAGAGAGGAGATGATGTTGAAGGTAGAGAGGAGAGGATGTTGGAGGTAGAGAGGAGAGGATGTTGGAGGAGAGAGGAGAGGATGTTGGAGGTAGAGAAGTCATTATTTATAAGTCTTCCCAGAATGTAGTTTTGATGGTCAAGAGATGAATCAGTATACAACTAATTAGCCGACTGACCCTGTCCATTAATCCCTCTGCCTCAGGTGACACACACACACACACACACACACACACACACACACACACACACACACACACACACACACATACACACACACACACTGACCCATTCCTTAGTCAACTCTTTCTCTCACAGCCGAAGAACCATTTTAAGTTCTCTCTCTGACTCACATGTATGCATACCCACATGGATGACGCAAACACACACTTGTGTGTTGCATACAGTAAGTGACAGGAAATCTGAGGTTGGACACTGACGGGATAGGGGGAGGATGTGGACGAGTGAATGAAGGCAGGCTGAAAGGAAGAGGAGAGGAGGAGGAGAGAGGGGTGAGGGTTAATCTGACGTAAAAGGAGTGGGAGAGGAAGAAGAGATGGAGGGTCTCAGGGCCAGTGGGAGAAGAGGGAGAGAGGGAGAGCAGATGGAAGAGTAGTTACCAATAAATTACTTTAGAACGAGGTGTGTGTGAGTGCGCGAGTGTGTGTGGGCGCGTGCGTGCGTGGCGCATGGCTCGTGAGAGAGAGGCGAACAGTGGTTCGATGAAACATATCTCTACTGCACCCTGTTGTTTCAAATGGACAGTTTGATGAAGTGTTTCACACACACTCACACACACACACCGTGCTCCCAGCCTCTCACTCAATCCAACTGTCTCAGTCACTTAAAACCACTTAACTGTACCCTCACTGTCTCAATAGGCATTTTACCTTACCATTGTGTCAGTATCCAATCTATTGTCTCATATTGAATGTGTCTGTCCCAACACAACACACATTGTTCCACAGAGAATGCTTCCATCAAACACCATGTCTTCTGTCTCCCTAGCTACTGAGTCATAGACAATGTGTCTATGGTAGAAAATATGTCTGCATCCCAACCATTGTTTTATAGTGAATGTGTCGATGTAATTTGCCAATGTCTGTCTCCCTAGCTACTACTCTATAGAAATGTATGTCATAGTAGATCATATGTCTGTAGTAACCATACCATCTAGAACAGTGGTCACCAACCTTTTCTGACTCAAGATCTTACCGCTAAGATTATTATTATCTATTTTTTAAACTATTTTTCTCCCCAATTTCATGGTATCCAATTGGTAAGTTACAGTCTTGCAACTCGCGTACGGACGCGGGAAAGGTGAAGGTTGAGAGCCGTGCGTCCTCCGAAACAGAACCCAGGAAAGCCGTTTCCCAGGAAAGCCGTTTCCTCCGGAAACACTGTACACCTGGCGACCATGTCAGTGTACATTGCATCCGGCCCGCCACAGGAGTCGCTAGTGCACGATGGGACAAGAACATCACTGCCGGCCAAACACTCCCTTAACCCGAACGACGCTGGGCCAATTGTGGCTCTCCCTCCCTCCGCTCTCCCTCCCTCTGCTCACCCTCCCTCCGCTCTCCCTCCCTCCGCTCTCCCTCTCTCCGCTCTCCCTCCCTCCGCTCTCCCTCCCTCCGCTCTCCCTCCCTCTGCTCACCCTCCCTCCGCTCACCCTCCCTCCGCTCTCCCTCAAGCTGCTGAGAAAACAGGACACAGTCTTCCAGCTGATGACGAAACTCAAGTCGCACTGTATTATTTCTGCCTCATGCACCAAATCATGTTGTTACTCCTATGTCCAGAGAATGTGAAATATTCCTCGATATTAAAAAAGACACAAGCCACTAATAATAACAAACGGAAGCTTATCGGAACACTTCTATACTCCTTCATTGCAGCTGCAGTGCTGGTTGTTGCGTGAGTGGAAGTAGGGAGAATGCACATTTTATGGCATATAAAAGTGTTGAACAGTGTTGACAAGCTGAATAACAACTTAAACATGAACTTACCCATAAAAACAGCAGCTCTTTGCTGTATTCGTTGAGTCTCTCTCTTGTTATGGTTTTGAAAGTTTTGAAATCTTTACTATATCAAATTTGATGTGCATTCAAGGTTTATTTTTTATAGTCTATGGCAGAGGAAACTGCAGACAGTGTTCTGAGCTATCTGATTGGCCAGTGGTAGGCCTATAGGTATACTTGATAAGCTTCCTGGGCCCGCCAGGTAGGCGGAGTTATACCTTCAGACATATGACATGGTTGAAAATGCCTTCCCGGCGCTAGGGCTGCTGAATCAAGTGCACCTACTGACAACAGTGCAAAACAAAGGCTTTATCGTTGGGTTTTTTACAAAAAACATTGCTGATCGACTAGGAATGCCTTGGAGATCGAGCAGTCGATGGCTCTCACCCGATTGGTGACCACTGATCTAGAACCTGTGTTTCATAGAAAACTATGATTGTCTTGTAGAGTATAGTGTGTTATCCTTGCCTTGTCTGTTGTAGAGAATGTGTCTGTCACTACCATGGTCCTTCCCACCTCCCATCACGCCACCTCCCACCCAACCACGCTCCTCCTAACCCCCAGCTACGCACCGGACCCCCGAGGTAACGTACAGCCCTCCCTTACCCTTAACACACTCCTCCTCTCCATCTCTCCATCCTTCCCTTCCTTCATGGTCACAATCACCGCCTCTTAACAGCTCTTCTCCTCCTCTCTTCTCTGTCCTTTTCTTGTCACTGACACCCTTTGTCTGCTTTAACCTTCATTATTTTTTTTATTTTTTTCCACCTTTATTTAACCAGGTAGGTCAGTTGAGGACAAGTTCTCATTTACAACTGCGACCTGGCCAAGATAAAGCAAAGCAGTGTGACAAAAACAACAAGAGTTACACATGGGATTAACAAACGTACAGTCAATAACACAATAGAAAAATCTGTATACAGTGTGTGCATATGAAGTAAGGAGGTAAGGCAATAAATAGGCCAATAGTGGTGAAGTAATTACAATTTAGCAATTTACACTGGAGTGATATATGCACAGATGAGGATGTGCAAGTAGACATACTGGTGTGCAAAAGAGCAGAAAAACAAAAACTAATATGGGGATGAGGTAGGTAGTTGGTTAGATGGGCTATTTACAGATGGGCTGTGTAGAGCTGCAGCGACCAGTACGCTGCTCTGACAGCTGATGCTTAAAATTAGTGAGGGAGATATAAGTCTCCAACTTCAGTGATTTTTGCAATTAATTCCAGTCATTGGCAGCAGAGAACTGTAAGGAAAGGAAAGGAAGGCCCTTAACTGGCCTTCCCACACACGCTCTCACACACGTACACACACACATTCCCCCACTCTCATCAATGGCTGGCTGATGCTGTGCTATGGCCACTCAGTGTTGGGGCTGTGTCAGTGTGTAAGTCCCATTGGGTGGGAGCACACAGGTACTGTGTTATTGTTATAGACCCAGGGATGGGACGGCCATAGGACTTCTGTGAGGGACATAAGGATCTGTGGGTGGAATGACACATACGCACGCACACACGTATATGCACGCATACATACACACTCACATACACACACACACACACACACACACAGGGCCAGCTCTAGCCTTTTGGGGGCACTAAGTGAGATTTGGTTGTACATTTTAAAGTTGATTTCCTGCAGTTCAACACATTTTGCCATGGGGTGGAGAGAACTTTGAAAATATTATTACAAATTTCATACAATTGTTGCTCATTTTGCCATGGGGCAGAGATACATTTTTGCTGATGTAAATCAAATTTTCTGCAATTCTACACATTTTTCCTGGTTGGCGCTGCACACAGTCCAGCTCGTCTTCACCCAGCCTGGCAGACTTTTGGTCAGTACCACCGTTTTTCGTGCCTCCCTTCTCGGAGAACCTCTCGTGTACCTCTCTGAACTCAGCAGCAGACAGGGAGCCCCTGCCACTCTCCTATGTAACTCTTCAGGAGCAGCGTTGTGTTGCGATGGTTCCTGAGCTGGGGCACTGCCTAGAGGGAACCGTTTCTGCAGGACCTTTTGGGGACACTGTGCCAGTGAATGTGTGTACCCTCTTTGAGTCGCTCAATACGCTACAGGTTAAGGACAGCCCACCAAATATCTTTGAGTGCCAACTGCGCCTCTGGACCCAAGAGTTTGAGTCATGGAGTGAGGAGGAGAGGAACAGTTTCCTGCACATTCTAGAAGAGAGGGACCCGATCTTTGTTGCCTACTTCTACAGAGGTGTAGTTGGGACAGCAAGCAAGGATTGAGGAATACAGAAAATACAGGGGGAATTGGTAATTAACTACAATGACCATAATCCATTGCACATCTACTTGTCCGGTCTGTGTTTCTTTTGCATCTTCAAGGTGGTAGGAATGTTGTGTAAATCAAATGATACAAACCCCCCAAAAATCTATTTTAAATCCAGGTTGTAAGGCAACAAAATAGGAAAAATGCCAATGGGGGTGAATACTATATATATATAGTGGTTTGGGAAAGTATTCACCCTAAATTGAGCTCAGGTGAATCCTATTTCCATTAATCATCCTTGAGATGTTTCCACAACTTGATTGGAGTCCACCTGTGGTAAGTTCAATTAATTGGACATGATCTGGAAAGGCACACACCTGTCTATATAAGGTCCCACAGTTGACAGTGCATGTCAGAGCAGAACAAAGTCATGAAGTCGAAGGAATTGTCCGTAGAGCTTCGAGACAGGATTGTGTCGATGGACAGAACTGGGGAAGGGTACCAAAACATATATGCAGCATTTAAAGTCCCCAAGAACACAGTGGCCTCCATCATTCTTAAATGGAAGAAGTGTGGTACCACAAAATCTGTTCCTAGAGCTGGCCACCCGGCCAAACTAAGCAGTCGGGGGAGAAGGGCCTTGGTCAGGGAGGTGACCAAGAACCCGACGGTTACTCTGACAGAGCTCCAGAGTTCCTCTGTGGGGAGCCATCTCTGCAGCACTCCACCTATCAGGTCTTTATGTTTTGAGTGGCAAGACGGAAACCAATCTTCAGTAAAAGGAACATGACAGCCCGCTTAGAGTTTGCAAAATGGCACTTAAAGGACTCTCAGACCATGAGAAACAAGATTCTCTGGTCTGATGAAACCAAGACTGAACTATTTTGTCTGAATGCCAAGTGCCACGTCTGGAGGAAACCTGTCACCATCCCTACGGTGAAGCATGGTGGTGGCAGCATCATGCTGTGAGGATATTTTTCAGCGGCAAGGACTGGTAGACTCGCAGGGTCGAGGGAAAGTACAGAGAGATCCTTGATAAAAACCTGCTCCAGAGCGCTCAGGACCTCAGACTGGGGCGAAGGTTCATCTTCCAACAGGACAACGGCCCTAAGCACACAGCCGAAGCCAAGGTGTGACTTCGGGACAAGTCTCTGAATGTACTTGAGTGGCCCAGCCAGAGCCCGGACTGGACGCTCCCCATCCAACGTGACATAGCTTGAGAAGATCTGCAAATACAGGTGTGCCAAGCTTGTAGCGTCATACCAAAGAAGACTGGAGGCTGTAATCGCTGGCAAAGGTGCTTCAACAAAGTACTGAGTAAAGGGTCTGAATACTTATTTCAATGTGATATTTCAGTTTGTTTTTTTCAACAAAAAGAAATCTAAAAACCTGGTTTTGCTTTGTCATTATGATACCATTGTGTGTAGGCTGAGAGGGGGGGGGGCAATGAAATCCATTTTAGAATAAGGCTGGGGGCAATGGGGCAGTTTCTCTCTATCTCTGTCTCTCCCTCCCTCCTCCCTCACCACCTCTCTAACTCTCTCTCATCTCATCCATATATACATGATATGATGACAGGTATTAGTATCATTTGGGGCGGCAGGGTAGCCTAGTGGTTAGAGCGTTGGACTAGTAACCGAAGTTCAAACCCCTGAGCTGACAAGGTACAAATCTGTCGTTCTGCCCCTGAACAGGCAGTTAACCCACTGTTCCTAGGCCGTCATTGAAAATTAGAATTAGTTCTTAACTGACTTGCCTGGTTAAATAAAGGTTTATAAAAAAAATTATGGGGTCCTAACCGACCACTTATGTCGCTTTTGCCTGGAACCGGCCCTGAAAATACACACACACACACACACACACAC